>NC_057769.1:22421469-22688029 GCF_010389155.1 Erigeron canadensis
AAGTTACGGAAGCTGTCAGTGAAGTGAATGAAATGGGTGATGATGATAACATGGATGAGGAACCTTTTTTTCAAGAAAATGAAAGACTGCTACGTGTAACTGACTTAAGTATAGATGAACCAGTTTGTCTTGTTTCCGGGGAAGCACCCGAGGAGATTGCACAAGTTAGTAATAATGATGGCGATGAAGATACTACAGAAGCTAGTGACAAGGAAGAAGAGTTTCAAGATATATTTGGTGACTCGGATGAGGATTGTGACGATGATCTTGTTTTATTTGATCATTCATCAGATTATAGTAGATTATTAACTATTAAAGTTAGTTATATTATGTGGTATCTATTTACATCTGCAATGATTTGTTAGATTAACTATTAAAGTTATTTATTTGTTTACTAATTAACTGTTAAAGTTATGTCTATGTTTATTGCAATAGTTTACTAATTAATTATCAAATTTATTTCTTTGTTTACTGATCAACTGTTAAAGTTATGTCTATGTTTATTGCAATAGTTTATTGATTAACTATCAAAGTCATTTTTTTGCTCATTGATCTCTCGTTGATTATATGTTTACTTATTAGTTATTTTTTTAATGTTATTTACAGAATCATGGGTCGCGGAGGCGGAATTTGTAGGAGAAAAAATACCACTAGAGGTCGAGGGAACAATACTAATTCTGAAGGTAGCAACGATCCAGATGGACCTCGTCATGAACGCATGTCATCACCACTAAATGAGCACATTTCATCACCAATGTCATCACCTATGGAAGTTAGACTTAGGGATACCTCTCCCAATACCCCTCTTGTTGCCTCTCCCAATGCTTCTTCCAATGCTGATGAGTATAATAGTGAGTCTTCAAAAATGTATGGTTCAGGGCTCGAACACAACAGACCACATGTCTGCTCATTCCATATACAAGACATTTCTTATCCCACTTGGGACCGTGTATGTATAATATTTTTTGTGTTCATTTCGACTTATATACATCATGGTTATTAATGTTAATTCACATTATTTTAACTCTTTAGGTTTGATGTACAAGGCGTGTCTGGTGTTGTGCGTGAAATTTTGATGGAAATGTTTGATGGGAATTGGCCAACATTCAGGAAGGTTCCAAAAGCAAATGAAGACTTGATGTGGGAACGTTTCCAGGTATGTGTTTACAAAAGATATCTAGTGTGTGTGTGTGTGTAAAGTTACGGTTGTCTTTGTAGAAATCTGGTATATAAAAGAAATCTGGTATAATTTTATTATTTATGTCTTTGCAGATAAAGTTTCAGTGGGATTCACAACATAATGATATAATTAAGCGGAATTGGAAGTGTCTTTTGAAGCGACGGTTTCGTGATGTCATGAGGGATGCTCGAGAGGATGCCATAAACCTAGCTAGAGAGAATGGTGTGAATGTTGGGGATGATTGGAGTGTCCTTAAGCCTTTTTACCCAGAATGGATTGATCAACAACACTGGGCAAACATGATTGACACTTAGTGGAATACCGAAAGTTGGAATGTCAAATCAGTTAAGAATAAACGAAACAGGGGCACATTAAATGAAGGAAAGATGGTTGCACACTCTGGTGGTTCACGAGCATGATCCATACCCTAGTGTCCATGGTAACTTGTGTTCGAATAACTAAATTGCCCTTTTTAATTTATTAATGCTTTATAAACTAAATTACAAATTTACAATGCTTGTAGGAAAAAAAAAAAGGGTCGTCCAGTGACATTCCTAGAAGTCTATGAAACCTTTCACACAATAACAAAAAAATCAGGTTCATCCGGGCCTGGGTCGTCCGGGACTCACACACAAGAGTTTACTACTCCAAAAGTTGCGTATGTTAAGGTAACCTTTTTTCTTAGCTAGAGTCTTTAAAGCTTATTAATTATTATATTTAGTTGGTAAATATTGTGTTTTTATAACTTTTTTAGGACAAGTATGATGAACTCTTGGTAGAAACTTATGGGCCGGATAAAAATGAGCACCCAACCGAGATCGTGGCCACTCTTTGGGAGAAGGCGTGTGGCGGTATGAAAAAGGGAACCCTGTTTGGGGCGACCCAAGATATTTTGGCTATGACGGGAGTGACATGGCATAATTACAAAGGTGGACCTTCTAATGGAGAGGTTGGTTATTTATTGCTCATTGCTCGGTAATTTAAGGTTAATACTCCCAGGTTAATAGCTTCTTAGTATTTAGTTTTTTGCCCAGTAAGTATGTCGTTTGATTTAACTATATGAGTGTTTTTATATAAGCTTGTTATCAAGGAAGCTTGTTTGGGTTTCTTAGTATATAGAATGAACTGTTCTTATACTTGTCTTAATTGCTCGGTAGTTACTTCTTTAAGCTTATTTGGGTTTCTTACTGTTTTTATATAAGCTTGTTATCAATGTTGTTTTTTTACACATCAGTATCAATGCGTGGGGTCTGGTCTTATCAATTGTCAAGTAGTTTGTTTGTTGTTCTCATAGTTACTACTTGTGTAGCACACTTGGTGTGGTTGTATCAATTGCTAAGTAGGAAAGAAAAATAGAAGGATACTGATGATGAAGGTATGTCATATATATGATGATACAAATAAAAGAAGCACAAAAAGACCTAGCATGGTCGTCATATATGGTGGATCGATACGACCTCTCTTCGTTACGTACTGTTGATTATCAATGTGTGCCAAAACTCTGGATAAATTAAAGAGATTGTATATATATTTATAAGATAGCTAGCTAGGGGAGATTGATGCGAAGATTTTAATTTTTTGGTCACGTAGCTAGGCAGATTTTATATGCATATATGCGCTATAAACTTTCTGTAAAAATGGGTTTGTTTACTTTTTATTTTGATTTCATAGTATTTATTCTTGCTGAAAAAGATGATTCATTATTATTTCTTTTTTAAAATTACACAAGTTGTTACTTAAATGCAATTATTCGTTATATATGCTTAATTAGACGGTCTCAACAACCTATTTACTTACTGTACTAGTATAAGATGATCGGTACTTTGCATATTATATGTAGTCTAATCATGATTCTGAAGTACTTATTCTTTGCCTAATTCAGTACCTCGCTGATTTAATTTGTGTATGATATATATTTTATATAATATAAGTCGTAATAACAGAATAACTAGTACGTGGCCTATAAAATATCATATAATCTTCTTAGCAGTAAAAAGTTGCTCAAAGTTTTTAGATCGTTAAATTTTGATCGATTGGAAATATGCAAACAAGAAATGGTCATGCATCTTAATTATATTGCAATACTTTAATAATTTGTATCCAATAGTTAGAGCCTAATGGCTACCGATCAATTGGCTCATCAACCAAGAGTCAATTGTGAATTCAAGTTATTGAATAAATGAGGTTGCTTTAGAGTTATTGATAATATGCACTTATCTTTATTAGCCTTGTGGTAAATAAGGGTCTTATGGAGCAGGTTAGAACTTTGGTTAGCTAATCTTTTAGTGTAATTTTTACATTGCTATTAAACAATGCTTGATTATTGTATCTATGAGTGTCCTTGATTTCATAGGTGGAGATTTTAAAAGAAGAAGTGAAAAGGCAGAAGATAGTAAATGAAGAAACAAAAAAGAAAGTTGAATTAGCCGAGAAGGAAGCAGACGAACTGAAAGCAAAGGTGGCTGAGTTGCAAGCTCGCGAAACAGAAAAGGAAGCGACGGTGAAAAGTTTGCAAGATCAGATGAAAGTCTTTGCCGAGTTTATGAAGAGCATGCCACAATCTAGTTAGTATCAATATTATCTAGTCGGATCCCTCTTTTTGAAACTAACAAACCTTTTAAACTTGGATCCTAATGAATTTTGAACAAGTATGCGATTGGCGAATTATGTATCTTGATATGTGATATGCATGTGGGTGCTCTTTTTATGGTATTTATATATTTCTGGTTTCTGCCGTTTGGTTTATTAGTCATCGGGTAATATAAAAAACAGCACGAGTTTCCTACAAATTTGGCTAATCTGTCGGAACAATGGTAGGTTTTTTTCACAATCTGTCGGAAATTTTGTTGGAAAGATATAACTCATTCCATCGGGAATTCTGTCGGAAGTTTTCACACATCCGTCAAAAAATCCGTCAGTAAATTAAGTAACAATAAATTATTTAATAAATGCTCCGACGATAAATTTATCACAATTTCTGTCGGAAAGTCTAAAGTTTCGACAGAATGTCTAAAGATTATAAAATTGGTATATCGACAGATATCTGTCGGAAAATCGTTCCGACAGAAATATTTCTGTCGGTGAAAAAGTTCCCACTTATATTTTTCCGACTGAAAATTTCAGTCGGAAATCTGTCGGTAATGGCTTTTAGCGACGGAGTTCCGACAGAATTTTCTGTCGGTATACGACAATTCTGTAGTAGTGACCGTAAGAGTTATTCTTTAATGACTAGTTTTCATGGTCAAGTTTTGGAAGTTGTTCATGTTAGGAACAACCCTTAGCCTTAGCTCAGCGGAAGCAATTAAACAAGAAGATAAAACGAGAAATAGATAAACGACACAAGAATTTAACGCGGTTCGGCCCCAGTGGGGGGGCTTATCCACCGACTGCAAACTAGGAACTTTATTGATGCTCTTTAACCATAAGATTACAATTACAATGAGAAGGTATATATATAGGAGAACAGCTAGGGTAAATAACTTGTCCTTAAGGAAAACCTAAACAGGCCTCCTTAATAGATCAGGCCTTTTGGTCAGCAAGCCTTCAAACCCAACAATCTCCCACTTGAAGGCCTCGCGAAAAACTTTAGTCCGCCATTCAAGCAAACAATATCCCGGTCAAACAGTAACTCTAGTGATCTTTACATAAGAGAAATCCTCTAAGCCTCTGGTTCCAAAAACAAACTAAAACTTCAACAATGGAAGTTTTCCATCTCTTCAGTTCTCCACGAACAAGCTAAGATTTCAATAAAAAATAGATAGGAACAGAAGTCTTCATAGGTCCAGCTCCCAAGAAGAAACCAAACTTCAATCCATGCATCCCAAGTATACCTAGTTATAGTGGCCCTTATCATCAGTCGCTTGAAAGTCCCATTGAAGCTGTAAACTAGGACACAACTCACCCAATCATGGAAAAGATCACCAATGACTCCTCAATCTCAACCGGCTCCTATTGAATTCAAATACCGGCTCCAGAGTTTCCAGAGGAACAACAACACTCTCCACTAGCAGT
Organism: Erigeron canadensis; assembly: GCF_010389155.1. NCBI lineage: Eukaryota > Viridiplantae > Streptophyta > Magnoliopsida > Asterales > Asteraceae > Erigeron > Erigeron canadensis. Next base: position 22,426,661 of record NC_057769.1, read on the forward strand.
AGCCTCACTCGAGAGATTTCATTCGAAACCCTGTTCTTCAGAATTCGACGTCGATTTCAACATATGTCAACACACTCCTCATGCTCCCATAGTTACAAAATCTTGTCCAAGTTCAAACCTCCGAATACGCTCAAACAGACTACATGAAAGTCCTAGAGTCATCTACCGCGCACTAGACTCGTATATTTTTCGAATCCGTGAACCAAGACTTTTCTCCGAAAGTTGGTTCAAATCTTCTGGTAGTGAAGTAATTTGCACACTCCGAAAGTATAAAGAACAGATTCACCAGTGCTTCACTACAATAGGTAACATAAAATGAAACAAACCAGAATCTGTACAAGAGTCTTCACTGTCTTCCAATGAGTCCCAATGCATCAACCCAGACAAATTCTCATAAGCAGAATTTTAACAACCCCGAGCACCTCAAGCAACCCCACAAGTCAACTACCCACAGCTCCTATTGTCTCTTTTTTTTTCCAACCCATGTTGAACCAGACTTTTTGAGACGAACATCCACTCATATTCAACCAGCAAAAACCTTCACCCAATACGAGTACAAAGATCTACTCAAAAGGCAAAACACTAATATGTAGACCAGTTAACAGCAAGGATCAATAACAGTAGAGAAAATAAGTGTTAGTTGTGACTAACTTTTTTTCACTCGTGTCGACCCTAACAACCTCGGAACATGAATGCTCAAAATCCAAAGCACTCCAAACCTACTAGCTCTGTTTTCTTCAACACACCAATACCATATTTAACAAAAACTAGTCCAACCTAAAGCCCCTGTATATACCCGGTCGAACAAAGGTTTAACCCTAATCAACCTAATACCTCGTTTCAATGGACTAACTTCAAACAATAGTGCTTATCTTATTTTCATTTCTAATCGATCAAGGTAATATCACAACAACAAATTTACTTACAACCACCCGCAAAAAGCCACACCCTAATCGTGAATCAGAATAAACCGAGATACAACTCTATAAACTGAGCAGAGAGATTACATCAACCTCTGATTAATGACGAACAAAAATGTCAACCAAGAACAGTAGCCAAAACCTTCTCGAACAAGAAAACCAAATCAATGCTTTTATCATCTTCCAATCGATCAATCAACACTAAAACCCCAAAAAACAGAAACCCTAACAAAGTTCCAACAGCAACGGTAGCTAACAGCAGCAACGACAGCTGCAACAGCGGCGACAGGCAGTTAACAGGTGATGACACACGGTGGAAAAACAGCAGATCAACTGCAAATAACAACAACAAACAACTGCAAATAACAGTTGCAATCAGCTGCAAATAACAGTAGCAGACGGCGAAAAGGGGTTGAAAAACCCTAATCGCAGACGGCTAGTGGTGGCAGCAGACTGAACAGCAATGGCGGCTACTCTTTGCACAGTTGTGAGAGGAAAAACAGCGAACAAGAGACAAAACCAAGACCCTAAGCGCAAATCACAGCTGTAGCAAATCAAAATATCACATCTGAATAGAACCTGATCAAACACAGCCACAACAGCCAAAAAACAGACCTGGCTCTGATACCACTTGTTAGGAACAACCTTAGCTAAGCACAGCCCTGGAAGCAATTAAAAAAAAAAGAAAAGAAGATGAAACAAGAAAATAGATAAACGACACAAGAATTTAACGTGGTTCGCCCCAGTGGAGGGCTTAATCCACCGGCTACAAACTAGGAAGTTTATTGATGCTCTTGAACCATAAGATTACAATTACAATGAGAAGATATTTATATATATATATATAGGAGAATAGCTAGGGTAAATAACTTGTCCCCAAGGAAAACCTAAACATGCCTCCTTAATAGATCAGGCCTTTTTGCCAGCAAACCTTCAAACCCAAAAGTTCATTGGTGTTGTCTCTTTATGTATTCATGTCTGGCCTATATAAGTATCATTACACTATTTACTAAGTTTTTAAATCATATTCTTATTTAAGGGGCCAAAATGGTTTTAGTTCTTTCTAACTAGTGTGTGTTATATCCATTTTACCCGCTAGAAAGATACAAGGCGCACGTCAACCAATTAATATGTAAAAGGGCCACAATGGTTTGGGTCAATGTTCTAGTCAACCAAAAACATCTTTTGCTCAAAATTTTCAAACATGTCAAATATATATACAAAAAATAATAGATAGGTAAAATGGTTAACATCTTGAAATGGGGTCAAGTCATGTACTTTTTCTTGGCCGACTCTTGACTTGTTTGGCTTGTTTTTCTTATATCACTCCTTAGAGATCATACTGAACCCAAACTACACCTGTCAAAATATTGTCACATCTCTGTTGACTTATTGATGGAAAGACAATTCTGCTTCAACCGATATAATGTTACTGACTTATGGTATGACCGTGCGGTGATCACATAAAGAAGTTGTTGCCAAAGAGGGAAACCAAATCAAGTAGTTGTGCAAGTGAAGTGACAATGACCACTGAGAGTTATCCATTTTGTTTGATATTGGAAGTTCTGTTGAGAAACGGATATGGATTAAACCTTCTTCATCATTTGAAAACATAGTGTTTCTACTTATAGCAAGATTTTAATGAATTGAGTTACATTGAGATTTTTGAGAATGAAATTTAAAATTGGCTGGGAAGTAACATCTTGTGTCACAATTTGCCTTTTAGGATAGTTTAAAAGTTTTGAGTAAACAGAACTATGCTAAATCAATGTTAATAAGTGTCAACTATACATTGATTACATTTTTTACTTTTAAGGGTTTGAGTTTGTTTGATTTGTGGAGCTTATTTTAGCTTTCCGAGTGTCAAATGGTTTGATTTCGTGCTTTATGAAACCCTGCCAAATGACTCTCTATTTTGCAATTTGCTAACTATTTCTGGCTATTCTCGTTTGGTTCATATATACGAGGATTGGGCTTCTTGTGTCATTGTGTTTTTGTTGCAACAATCCCTTTCTATCTAACTAAAATAATAAGAGTAAAACAAAAAGGATATAAAAAAGGGGTTGTCAGATAAAAGCTGAATTTCAAACTATATTAGTATCAAGTCTTAAAGATAATAATCTAATGGTTAAAAGACCAAATTTGCCGCTCAAAATATATGTAAAGGGCAAACTTGTCATCTATTATTTTAAAAGGTCAAATTTGCCACTAAAAATGTATATAAACGATAAATTTGCAACTCAAATTTATCCTTAGGTGCAATTTTCACATTTCTCTTATTAATTTAATGATTGTGTTGCTGACTATGAATATAGGGTCCGACATCAGATATTATTAGGGATGAAAATAAGTCATATATGTGGGTCAGGTTTAAGTTATTTCAATTCGGACCCGGGATAAAATTAAATCCCACCACCCCAAACTTGGACCTGATGAGTCCCACCACCCCAAACTTGGACCCGATGAGTCCTCTTTTACTTACGTATCAGATTTCCCGAGGATTCATTAATTTTTTTCTTTCTTTATAACGGTTTACTTACTATAAATATTTATGTAGTTTTAACGTGTGTGCCCAATTAGAACTTCATACATTTTATTACGCAATATAATATATACGGGTTAACCGTATGCTTTGGTTCTAGTCGGGTTCCGGGTATACGGATAAAACTGTCACCTACCTTTGAACCCACTAAAAAAATCATCTTATACTTGTCCCAAAACCCATATGCCCGGACCTAGCCCAATAGGTCATGTTCCAGTTTCTTCATTGGGCCGTCTTTTTTTAGTGGCAACACAATTATGAACTTGATAGAAAAAATAACAAGATTGTACATAAAGACCAATTTGAGTGGCAAATTTGCTTTCTTATATACTTTTTGAGTGGCAAATTTGACCTTATAAAAGTTGAATGGCAAAATTGCCCTTTTAACCTAATCTAATATATAATATCACTATGCCTCTGGAGACAGAGGTCATGGGTTCGATCCTCATCCCATGCAAAGGTTGGAGGGCATTTTCTACCATTTAGGTAGAAACTGGAAGCAGTCTCTCTACTTAGGTAGAGGTAAGGTCTGCCTACATCTTAACCTCCCCCATACATCGTCGAGGTATTGGGGCTCAAAACCCGCAGAAGGCGGCTCTGACCGGTTACTTACTTACTCTTACTATGTATATAGATGTAAATTTGGATCGTCAAGTAGAAACTTTAAAAGAAAGAAAAACAATAATCATAGTTATCATGAGACTATTAAATTTGTCATGACATATATTAAAAAATTGTACATATGAACATAATAAGTTTTTGAAATATTTGTATAATCTCTTAAATATATATGTACAAAAGTAAGAACATACAGATTCTATACATGTACGTCTAAACAAATTTAACATCAATATACAAATTTTATACATGCCACTGACTCACAGATAAAGTGGGAAGATGAGGGGTTAATATATGAAGTTAGTTATGAAGATTGTGGAGAATGTACAAAGAAGCAGATGATAGAAATATGCAACAAGAGTAGTATAAAAGATCCAAACCAGTTGTTATGGTAACCATTTTGCTCTTCTCAAACATCTTCACTAGAAGAATCATAACGATTACGTGTCCAACTTTTGTCTTCAGTTCATCAAGTGACGAGATCTTCATCCATGTAGGTCGTTTCTACAACTCAACGGGATTATATCAGTTAAATGAACAATTATCATCAATCTGCGTCGAAGACTCCCAACTTTGACAACAAAAAAATGTGCCGGTTAAAGAAAATGGTTAATTAACTAAACCATGACTTGGTTTAAGATTTTATATGTGATCAACTATGATGTGTCTGTGTATGTATACGTGTGTGTGCGATATAGTAAAGCTTACTCTCAAAGCAAACATCCCAAACAAGGAAGAACCCTTGAGAGCACGATCCTCTGCTGGTGGTATATTATCTGGAGCATTACTGATAAATAATCCGTATAAACCCATACCAAATATTAGCATGACTGTCCCAGCAAGATAAACATCTGCAACAAATTTATGTACTGGTAAGCATGACAGTAGCCTTTAGCCGACATATGAAACTTACAGTGTAAATGTTCAGCAGGATATGCAGTCATCGATTACAGAGTAAGAATTAGAATAAAGTCTGAATGAAAGGAAGATCATGACTCATAATTTACTGATTTAGAGACGACGGAGACTATAAAAAAGTGTAGTTACATAAACTAACCTATAGCTTCAACTAAGCGCAGCACCATTTTGCCCGAAAGAACTCCTTTCAAACAGCTCGTCCAGTATATTTTATATGCATCAGCAATATAAACACAGCCCTACGAAGATTTAAACAAATCAACAACATCTGGTCAATCCATTCATAAGAATATCAAATATCGAAAAAAAGGGGGCAGATAGTATAAAGTGATTTGAATTTATAAAAATGAGTTTTAGGGAGAATTACATCTAGAAAACATAACAAGGAGCCGGCTAATGAGCCTGCAACAGCCAGAAGTGCCAAAAACCGGAAGTCAAATATCACCTGCTCAGAAATAACAGGGAAACAAAAGGAATTACCCAGACGCTGCTAGGGAAGCCATGTCCGTCAATAACAATTTCAGCGTAACAAATAGTATACTTTATTTAAGTGAAGTTTAAAAATGTGCAGAACCTATAAAAATACTAACATGTTTTAGAGAAGTAAACAGAGTCAAATTTAGGAAATTCTAAAGTATGTATTTATGTGCTAAGAGAAATATTTCCACCCAACCTCCTATTACCCTAAGCTTGTATGATTAAACATATTCAAAATTCGGGTTTATCATGTAACACTTTTAACCTTATAGCCCCTGCATCAAAGTAATCACACCACCAGACATAACCACGTTATATCTTGTGTTTTCTTTTTTGTTTCTCCGTTCATAGATTTGTTTGCATTGTTACCTGTTAAGAGTTCAAAGTGCACAACCCAAATTGCAAGACAAACTTCCATTCAACATAAACCATTCTTCACTTAAGAACCTAATCTTCTCCTTACCTGCCCCGGACAATTACAAACCTCACAAATAAAAGACTTCTAAACACCAGGATTTTTAGTTTAGGTTACCGAATAGTTTTCATGCTACTAACAAGAGTAAAATTGAGTGTATGAGATTTGAAGTGTGTAGTTCGTTGGTTGCCAATTACCTTTTAACTAAAAAAATTCATAAAAATAGTACTAAAATTAAAAAGTGTTGTTAGACATCTTGGGGTTGCCGTGGCCACCTTGACCACCACGTAGCTCTGTCACGGCTTCTAAACCGTATAGTTAATACAAAGGAAAGCAAGTTCAATTTCGTGAAACTGAACCACGAAGAACAAGAAACATACATACCTTTTCAATGCCATATTCAGTCGACTTCGCACACTGTGAACCAGAATTGGTTCCATTCGAATTACCAAGCCCAAAATCCAAGTTGTCATCATCCGTTTTGGATGTCGGATTAACAACAAAAGGTGTTTCTGAGGAAATTGCGTTTGACTTTGACTTGGGTTCTGGCGAGACTATAGAAGGAAATGAAGTTGAAAAGGGTCGAGAAAAGGATTTAGCACGCTTCGACGGCTTCCCTGAAGTCGGTCTGGCGGAAAGTAATACGGGAAGTGGTCCTCTGCAAGAGATGGATACCACTTGAGACATATTCATAGAAAAAAGTTAAGATTTTTTGTTTGTAGAGATTGAATTGTGCAAGTAGTGGTTCATGAGTGTTTTTGGTGTGTAGGGCCTGTGATTTTTTGGCGGGTAGTTGTTTGAAAGGAACGGTCTTGTTTGGTTTGAAATGGTATTATCCGAATATAAAATGAAAAAGATTTTCAATTATACCACATGTAATTCACATGTTAGATATTTCTACAGCCTGTTCTTATATAACGGGTGATCATTCGTGAATCACTATATTTAATGAATTTTACATCAAATTAACATTTTAAAAGTTTGTTTTTCTACAATAAAATTCAGACAAGGTTCATTACATTCTCACATAGTAAGCCCTTATAACTAGACAGAGTATTTGCGTTATGTATGGTGGTGAAGATAATGATAACAAGTTTGAGACTGCTTCCATTAGGACCTCCGACCAAAGCGAGAAAATAGCATGAAAGTGTAAAGAGTTTAGTAACCATACCTGTCGACCAAGTATCACCTGTCTACATTATGAGTCTATATGAATATGTATTTTATTAAACAAAATTTTAAATTAAATTTATCGAGTTATTTGTAAAATTTATGATGTGTGACATGATTGTACTTGCAGTGTACTCAAAGGTCTAAAATTTACATCGCATAACATATGATCTATAAAGAGAGGATTAAAGATAAAGATATAAACGAATACTCAACTAGTCAACTACAGTTTACACGTAATACGTATCTACTTATTTACCTTATAAAAAGAAGCTATAAAATTCAGGTGATAAAACATTTGGATGACATATATCTATATGTTGAAGCTAATTATTTATGGTCATCTTTGTGAAGATTGTGAAGAATATACAACGAAGCAGACGATAGGAATATACAAAAGGAGTAGCTTAACAGATCCAAACCAGTCGCTATGGTAACCATTTTGCTCCTCTCGAACATCTTTACTAGAAGAATCATCACAATCACATGTCCAACTTTTGTCTTCAATTCGTCGAGTGAGCTAATCTTCATCCATTTAGGTCGCTCCTGCATACCAAAACATATACATATATTTACGATTATAAGTAGGCCCACAGTTTGAAACAAAAACTCATTAGTCAATTGACAAGAGACTTTACTCTTAAAGCGAACATCCCAAAAAGGGTAGAACCCTTGAGAGCACGATCCTCTGCTGGTGACACATTATCAGGAGCATTACTTATGAATAATCCATACAAACCCATAGCAAATATGAGCATCACCGTTCCAGCGAGATAAACATCTGCATTATCCTTTCAAAAATTAGCAACTTTGAATCTCATTGCAAGAGAGTGATAGTATTTTTTTATCCTTAATATATCAAGCTATTTTAATTTTGTACCTTACTGCTTCTGATAAGCTGTAATTCCGTTTGAATATCTAGACATCAGATATGTTTCCTAATGATTTTTTTTATTTTACTCACTGTATTGATATCCTAAAGGACGTTTTATTGAAAAGTCGGTCTGGCTTGCATGTTGTCAACTTTTTAGTGGATGATTTATCCCAAATGTAATAATGCCTTAGTCCTCGTAAATAAAGTTCAGATTTCAATAGATGTGTGGCCGTTTTCAAGCTGTCTTTAATGCTTTCTTTAATACATTAGAGCTAGTGGTACTGTGGCAGGGAGGTTTCTTGTAGCAGAAATTACAGAGCATCCAAATGTACAATTTAAGTAGGAGAAGCTAATAGTTTTAGTTGTGTGTCTACATACATTAGGATAATATGACAAATAAGAAAGTTGATGATGTCTTACTAATAATAGTCAATTGTCATCATTAACCATGAAATGATATATAACAGTAGTCCGTAACTTGTGGCAATCCGGCAATCCCATTCTAAAAGCGTAACAAGATCCTAATAATTCATAGGGATACAAAAGCCATCATTTTAGTTTCGGTAATGTTAGTGTCTACCTAGTCTAGTTTAGCTCACTAACTGTACATAAAATTACACCAGAACCAATCTGCATCCTCTTTGAATATGTACATATAAGAGTTATAACATCAAGCATCAGACCAATAGTGTCACTTAAAATCATCCCTATTTTATCCTAGGGGCTATCATCATAATTGTTTGTTATTTATCTAAGCAGCTATCTCAGAAGCCTTATATCTTAAGACTGAAGTTCAAACTAAACCTAACTTGTTTACTGGGATATGAGAGTCAAAAGCCTAAAATGTATCGGGTAGCAACTGAATCATTTGAAGAAAACACCCATTGATGACAAAAGTCATTGTAAACTACCTTACAACCCTTTGGCTAGAAGGTAGAAAAGTATAGTTGCGCATTTTCATCCATTATGGATGTGTCGACTTGGGCTGTCTTTTTTATCTCAAATGGGTCAAATAGACTAATCATATAGGTGTTTGTCATGTTCCGGACAATGTAATCTCTAGCATCTTGCTAGATTGATCAATTTATAATATATATTTGCCTTTCAAAATAAAAGATTAATCACATAGGCATATAGCTCTAAGAGGAAAAAGTTGAAAGTCATCACAAGTATCTTTTGAAAGCAGAGAACCTCATAATCGTTTTATCTACAGATTTAGATTATTTTTGTAACAGTATTGTTTTCTTACTTAGAAAATAAAAACTAAAAAAATGAACAAGATAGTGTCTCATAGTCAACCCTACCCTGACCTGCCCATAATTAAAAAAGGTCTGCTTAACCAAGATCCAAACTTTACCCAATGCCTAACCCACCCATATTACCACCGCTAGAGAATGATTAATACTTTGGACAAGATAACAGAAATTCTGAACTAAAGTCTAGAGAAACTGACCAATTGCTTCAACTAATCGAAGCACCATCTTCCCGGTATGAACACCCTTTGAACAGCTTGTCCAATAGACTTTATATGCATCAACAATATAAACACAACCCTGCAACATCAAAACAAGTCAGTGACACCTAGTTAACTCAATGTACTCAGAAAATCTATATCATTATGTAGCATAACTTGTAGTCTTTCAGATATCAAACTATAAAGTCTCTGTCTTATTGAAGATACTCACTCTAAGCAATACATAATACTGGGATTACACAATCTCAATTAACTTGGTGCCACTGAAACTAGGCTATATTACTATCCCAATATGGTAATTCAGCACAGATAATTAAATTTCAGGTTGACCCAATTTGGTTTGATCGACAAGCTTAGTAAAAAGTGCTCCAGTTTGGTCATTTACCAATGACTAGTTGAAACATTTCAGAAAGTACGTTGCCATTTTGTGACATTAGAATAGGTGATGATCTGTACGCCATCGTCGGACACCACCAAATGTGTTTTAGGGTGTTGTATTGTACAATGTCTGTGAAACATATTTGGTAGTGTAAAGCTAATAAAAAGGGAGACGTACTACTCACCTCCAATTAGAAAAACAACAAAAATGGAACACATTACTAAGTTTAATGATCAGATCAGGACATATCAAACTATAGTTATCACTGTCAAACATAGATATAAGTACGTTGATAATCTATGACACAATCACATACACCTAATAAGACTAAATATTGGCGATTTTAAGCAAAATTACACAAAGTAAATTATTAAAAGTTACATTGAGAAAGCATAGCAAGGATCCAGCTAATGAACCTCCAACAGCCAGAAGTGCCAAAAACCGAAAGTCAAATATCACCTGCAACACATAAAACCAAACGATCATCAATAAAGGATCAAATTTAAATCCCCATCAACCAAAGACATAAGATAGGGAAAAAAAACAGACCTTTTCGATATCAGATTCAGCTGACTTGACAAACTGCAAACCAGGATTAGCACCATTGGGGCTCGAAATGGCGTAATTGAAGTTGTTATCATGTGGGATTGAAGAGGGTGTGTTTGACTTTGACTTTGGATGAGGTGGTGGAGACTGCGGGGATGATGCCAGAGAAGCAAATGAAGTCGTGAAACGTCGTCGGGAAGCTGGGCCGACTGTGGGTTTGTTTGGAAGTATAATCGGAAATGGGGTTCCACCGGAGATAGATATCAGGGGTGACATTTGAAGGAGACAAGTGTGTGTGGTTGGAGATTGATTGACTAAAGTGGCTGCCTGTGTGTAGGGTAATGGGGTTTGAAAGGAACGGTCTGATTTTATTGCGTGGGTAATTTGTCCACCTTTCCGGCTTTCCCAGCAATCGCTACTAATACCATTTTTTAACGGTTTATTTCTTCAATTACATTTTTTTTTTTTTCATATCAATATCATTTTCTTATCACTTTTATCTTCAATTTTTCTTAATAACAATTCATCTTTAAAATTAATATTCCACAATATCATATAATATCTATAATGTAAAAATAAAATTATTAGTGTATATTATATTGTATGATTGACATTGTATGTCAGTACTCTACTGGTTTTGATTTATAATAATACTTGTATTATTGATTGATCTTTAAAAATAAATAAAAGGAATAAAACAAAAGCAAAGATCCACTAGACCATAGATAAACACATTCACTTTCTCTTTAAAACTAAATATCACATAAGTTGAATGAGTGGTTGGTAAAACAACTCTTACTTTAAAAATAAAGTTGATTCTATTCTTACCTTATATAAATAGGTTGTGGTCCGTATATTATTAGTTTATAACCATACTCAAAATAATAAAAAAGGTTTAATGTGTTATTGGGCTTGATTGTCGAACATCTTCACACATGTTTAACAATATACGGTTAAAAATTAATGATACACAAATCATTACCTATTTACTTACTAGGTTACCTTGGCGGTAGCTTTAATATGTCTTTTGTGACTGAATAATGATAACTAATTTTGTATCTAAATCATTAAGTTGAAACAAGATTGCAACCATCTTTGATTGATATGTGATCTTAGTGTACCTCATGCTGAAAACATGTCTTCATTCTTAAAAACATTTTCCTTACAATTAAATTTGAACCAAAATCCTTATAATTTCAAACTCCTCATGTACCAATCCAGCCATTAATGGTTTGTTTTGAAATCAATTATTCATAAATCAAATTATTATTAACCAAAATACAAGATTGATTTAGTCCAAAATGCAACCTAAAAAGTAGAAACCTAAAAAACTATAGTATAAATCAACAACAATATCATAGAACAGGGTATGAAAACTAAATAATAAACAATAGAGGTCCTTACACAACATGTTTTTGTCATACACAATAATGTATGCATTATATGATTGTACTGTACAACTGTATAATAAATATAGTGTTGTGTATGGCTAAAAATGGTTGTGTAGGGATCATTTCCCAATAAACAACTTAAGAGCATCTATAATAGTAATTTTAAAAACTTTTTTGCCATAAAATATATAAGAGTGTATTAAAGCTTTTACAAAAAGTTTTCTACTCCAGTAAAAAAAAAGTTCTAAAAACTTAAAATGGTATAAAAATACATTATTTTAGTGCAAGAATAATATGAAAACATGACCAATATTTTTATCTTTACTACATTATAAAGCATTTGCCCCCCTCCCTCCCCATTTTTTCAACTTTAACTAATTGAAAACCAAAAATACTCATGTCATTTATTCATAATACTCTTAGAAGAAATTTCAATCACTCATTTTTCTTTCTTTTCTTAAATCTTAACCACTCATTTTTCTCTCTCTTGCATAAATCTCATTCAAAATATTTTATTTCAAAAACCATACATCGATAAATTATAAAAATTATATGGGTGTTCTTAAAATTTCATGATCTTTCATTAGAGATGTCATTCGATATATTTTCAACGAATTTTTAAATCTCAGGGCGGAGCCCATACGGCTAAGGTACTTGGCTATCACACTCTATTACCTATCATCTCCTATGACCTATCACACTACACCCCTACTATCTCACCGCCGCAACGCGCATGTGCTTTCCCTTGTGTTGATAAATAAAAAGCTTTCCATTTGTCCTTGGGATTTAGCCCAACTGAATATTTAATGCTTCTTATGTCTTTCAGCCAAATGTTGGTCACGGGTTCAAAACCTTTAAAAGGCATATTGGAAAGTCTTTACTAATGAGGTGGAGCATGAGGGTTTTTCTCTAGCATTTAACTAGTTTCCTCCAGAAAAGTAGTGAAACTTCTACCGCTAGTGATGCCCTCGGATTGACTGTGTGGTGACGTGGTCGATCTCTACCGTACGATGAAGAGGCATGCCGCTGAGTCCAATCACCAATGCTGTTAAAAAAAATTCCATTTTCTTTCAAATTACCTTCTATAATAAAGGAGTTGAATGTGAACAATAGTTTTTTGTCCTTTTCTGTATTTCCAGTATATGTAACATATTTAGCAATTGTATTTCAGAAAATTGAAATGGTGTAATGGTTGAGGCCTTTACTTTCGGAAGGAAAGGTGTTGGGTTTGAAACCCTTCCCCACCGCCCTTTTATGTTTCTTCTTTTTATTGTTTTGTTTTTATTTTTGCTTTTTTTTATAACTTGACTCCTTTCTTTTTTCTTTTTTTCTTTTCAGCCCCTCATATTTTCTTTTTGAATTTTTCTATCCCCTCAACTTATATATATAAATTTGGTTTTATATAATTAAACCCCAAATTTTTATTTTTTTTTATATTTTTTTTGGGTTTTTGAATTTCTAAATTTTTATTTTTTGTTTATACCATTTATGTTTTAGGCTTTTGTATTTATTTTAATATTAGGTTTCTTTTACAATTCTTTAATACCTTGTACCAATTTTGTTTTTTTTAAAGGTTTTTTGGTTATTGTTATAACTTTTGTACTCTTTTTTGTACCACTTTGTTTTTTTAACGTATTTTTTTTACTACTTCTTTGTAATTTTATAATTTTTCATTTCAACATTTTTTAAACCTTTTGCATTCTTTTTAACCGTTACCGTCAAAACCATCCGGCTAAATACGACTACACGCTTCAAACATCGACGCCGCTCTTGAAATAATTTTGAGCTTTTGAAAACTTTTTATTTCCTTTCAAAAAAAAAAAACATTTTATATATTTATTTACAAAAGATACTTTTAAGACTTTTATTAGAAAAACTTCTTACACATTTTAAAATAATATTTTTTTAATTAAGGATCTACAATTAAAGACATACGACGTCGTTTACCAATATAGCAGCTCTGTGTTTTCCAAAACCTCTAAAACCCTAATTCCTAAAAATCATTATATTTTCTTCATTCTTCTCAGTCCCTCCCTCCATAGTAATTTCTGAAAATTCCGTTGATAAAAAAATGGGGATATTTGAACCTTTTCGTGCAATTGGATACATAACAAGCACTGTCCCTTTCTCTGTTCAACGTTTAGGCACTGAAACTTTCGTCACCGTCAGTGTTGGCAAATCCTGGCAGATTTACAACGTAAATTAATCAAACCCCCTTTTCGTTTCTATCTTTTTTCATTTATTCATATATATATATATATACTATTCAACTCAACATAATTTCATCTGATTTTCTTTTTGTTGTTTTCCCAGTGTGCCAAGCTCAGCCTTGTTCTTGTTGGTAAGTTTGTTATATATATATATATATATATATGTATGTATGTATATTTAATATGATGCAATGCTACTAAAGTTAGTTTTATTTTTTTTTGGTCGTTTGCCAATGTGGGGGTCCAGGGTTCGCATTGTTGCATCTAGGAATTAATTGAAGTAGTTTAAGAGCAGGACTTTAATTAGTAGCTGTTTCAGAAAACTGGACGAAAGTTCAATTATTGTGTGTAATGGCGTTACTTTAAGTGGGTGGGGAAAAAAGTTTAAGTTTGTTATGCATAGAATTGGACGAAAGTAAGGATGTTGAATCAAGTGTATTGATTAAAGTATGTTAGATGGGAATGAAGTTTTTTTAGCTGCAATGAAATCTCAAAACCGTGTTAAGCTGCTATACATTTGATGTTAAAAAAGTAGTAGGTTTGACGCGTTACTTTTTTTAAAAAAGTTTTGAACTTTATTGTTGTTCAATGGTTGATTCTCTTAGTTTGATTTTTTGATTTTTTTTTATAGGCCCTCAACTTTCAAACAAGATTCGGGCTCTGGCATCTTATCGTGACTATACATTTGCTGCATATGGAAATCGTATTGGTGTATTCAAGCGTGCTCATCAGGTTCATAACCTTCTTTTCTCTGAAGCAACCATCTTTTCTCTGACACAACCATCTATCGTTTATTATTAACCTACTTACTTTTGTATTGTATTTTATCTTATTTTTAAGTTCCTTATGATATCATTTAAGGTGTAAATCTATATATATGTATACAATGTTTTTAGTGTACTTCACATGATTCTTCATACATATTCAATGTTTGCATTTTATGCTGGCAAGTATACCCTTGCGCTTGCGAACTCATGCAAGAAATGCTATATCACTGTCTATGTCCTTAGACATTGGCGTTGTCTAATTTGTAATGCGAGAGCAAGGTTTATATCTTTGTTTGTTATGATGATCCAAATGTATGGATGTAAAAGGCAAGTGCTTAAATGCTTAGTAGTATTGTCTTGGAAAGCATCCGCTGAAACACATAGTTCATGCAAACAGGTGGCTACATGGATCAGACATGAGACCAAGGTCAACTTGCTGCTTCTGTTTGGAGAACACATCCTTAGTGTTGATGTAAAAGGCAATGTTTTCATATGGGCGTTCAAAGGAACGGATGAAAATCCTGCTCCAGTTGGTCATATCTTGCTAGATGGCGAATTCACTCCAAGTTGTATTATGCATCCAGACACTTACTTAAACAAGGTATCCTTTTCACCTCTATGTTATGGAGATTACTGTTCATTCTTTATTCTTTGCATTAACTTGATAAAAGCACATAAACAGGTGATTCTTGGAAGTCAGGATGGTTCACTTCAGCTTTGGAACATCAGCACAAAGAAGAAACTTTATGAATTTAAAGGCTGGAAAACCTCTATATCTTGTTGCGTTTCTTCTCCCGCTTTAGATGTCATTGCTGTTGGCTGTGCCGATGGAAAGATTCATGTTCACAACATCCGTTTTGATGAAGAACTTGTTACGTTTAGTCAGTCTACTCGAGGTGCTGTGACTGCTTTGTCATTCAGAACTGGTAAAGATCTTATATTTGGTTGTTTTTGGTTTGACTTTCTTGTAGACATAGCTGCACTTGAATCTCTATAATTATTTTTTTCATGGAAAATATTTCTTTTTTGGTTTTAGTGATTTGAAGTCTGTATACTGTACTTGCTTCTATACATGTAGACTAGGTGACACTTTTCACCCTATTTTGCAGATGGTCAGCCTCTTCTAGCATCTGGAGGTTCATCTGGTGTCATCAGCATATGGAATCTTGAAAAGAGGAGACTGCAATCTGTTATTAGAGATGCTCATGATAGTTCTGTGATTTCATTGCATTTTTTTGCTAACGAACCAGTTCTAATGAGTACATCTGCAGACAACTCTATAAAGGTAAACTATGATCTCTCTGTTTTTGTGTGTTGTACCTTTACAGACAAGTAGACAACATATCATCTTTCTACATCTCTTGTAGTATCAGCACAGAATATTGTTTTATCTTGGATCTTACTTAATCTGTCCTTGTAGATGTGGATATTCGATACAACTGGTGGTGATCCTCGTTTGTTAAGGTTTCGAAGTGGACACAGTGCACCACCTCTCTGTATAAGGTAATATACTGTGATGTTCACATCAAGCATGTCACGATGTGTGTGTTTTATGCGTACAAAAAAAGTTGTTTATAGTGTGAAATGCGTACCATTAATGTTGTCTATTGAATACTGGTACTGGTGGAGGAACTTGTAGGTTTTATGCTAACGGGAGACACATTCTATCGGCTGGTCAAGATCGTGCTTTCCGCCTTTTCTCTGTTATTCAGGTTGAATACTATTTTGATGCTCACAGTATTAAGTATATTCATCTTTCATGTGTATAACTGTATATATTAGACACGTGTAAACATCATTTATATGGAGATTGTCTTTTGATGTATTTGGACTTCTGAGGAAGTACTACTAGATATATGCGTATATATTTAATGCACGTACATATCACTTGGAGATTTTTTGGAAGCTTTTGTACTTCCGAGGTTGACCATAGTTATTGGACCATTTCACATTGTCATAGAGGGTGAAGTATCTAGTTGTCTATAGTCATTGTACCATTTCACCCTGACAAAAGGAAAAAAGTATATCGTTTTAAGGATTTTTTTTGTCTGAACTAGTGTAACTTAAAGGTACATTCTATCTTTTCTAAAATAGCGGGCTAGCGGGTGAACAAAAGTAGGCCTTGAAATGACAATGCGGCTTGCGGTTTCATTGTGAATTAAGTTTGAACTGATTATATGTTGTGCACTGAAAACATAATCATGATGTGTTACTCTTGCCAGTCAGTCTGAACAGCTTCCTAAAGAGTCTACACGAATAGGGCCTCGGTTTACTACTTTACTTTTTATGATTTAAGATAGTGTCCACGTTACATATATTTTAGAGCTCTATTTCTGCAAAACCGAATGATAAACATATCATCTAAAAAAACTCTCACGCTTATGTACTTGTTTCTTGCATTCAGGATCAACAAAGTAGAGAACTTTCTCAGCGTCATGTAACCAAAAGGGCAAAGAAACTCAAATTGAAGGTATGGGCTATTACTTTTGCATGCAGGATGCGTGATACCTTGGATTTTGTGAGGCGCATTCGCGCATATATTTTTTTATTGAATATTATTTTTTGCTGTAGGATGTTTGATAAGTTTTTCAATTTTATTTCTTGCACCTGATAGCCTGTTAGTTCACGAGCGATCAAACATATCTAGGTTTCAAGATACATGACAAGTCTGTGATCAACCATAAAATATTTGAACTAGACATGTTAGCGAGTATTATATGCACCATTCAAGTTGGCATTCTACCAGTGCGTGAGTGCATAAGATGGTGTTCGTTAAGATAAGTTGTGTGGCTTTATTAAATACAAAGAAATGCAGAAATTGTTATATGCCAAGAATCTTGCACAACAGCTTGAGAAACGTGTTCAAGAAGTGGGTTAAACTTAAAAGTACAAACTCTATAAGATGATCTCATAAGCATTCATTGTCTCTTTGCTACTGTAAAAGTCAAAACATCCTATTGGATATAATATTGATGTTTGATTTATACACATGATCTTGTTGTCACATTGACATTTTAACCCATACAGTTTGTTGGCATTCATATTTTATCCATTATATCATTTTCAGGAAGAAGAAATAAAGTTGAAGCCTGTGATCGCATTTGATGTTGGTATGTTGTCTATCAAATCTGATCTTGTAATGCATCTGTTACTAATTTGCTTTTGAAAATTCAAGCTTGAACTTTTAATCTAAAGTTTTAATTTATTCAGTATCTATAAATTTTCTTTGTCATCTATGGTGGTAACTATTTTTTTTTTTTGAAAAAAGGAAGCATTATAGGTTAGTATCATCAAGTAAATTTTCCGTTTAAAGTTTATTTTGCAGTTACTTTAATCAAGGTATTCATATTATTGTGGATATCTTTTAGTCTTAACTTTGTAACCTAATGCTATGTCCAAGCTTGTCATCTAATCTTTCATTTTTGGGCTAATTATGTTAGCTGAAATTAGGGAAAGGGATTGGTCAAATGTTGTTACATGTCATAGAGATACTCCGCATGCTTATGTCTGGAGGCTACAAAATTTTGTGCTTGGAGAGCACATTCTGACACCTAGCACAGATATTAAAGCTCCGATTAAGGTATTAATTCTATGCAACTTGCCATTATTTATTTCATTACTATAAGCGTCAACATAGCTATATGTTTAGTGGTATTTGAGACAGCTATTCACAGCTTCAATCTATATGTTTTTTTCCACATCATATTTAATTTATTATAGAGTAAATTACAATTCTAGTGGGTCAAAATTTATCGTTTTCATCCCTAGGTTTCATAAATTACGGTTTGGTCCAAATAAGTTTACTCCGTCAACGGTTTTGGTCCAAGTCAGTAACGACTTTCAAGTTATATGAACTGCAGTTTCATTAGCATTTGTTATCTGATGGCAGGCATGTGCTATCAGTTCATGTGGCAACTTTGCAATATTAGGCACAGCAGGTGGTTGGATTGAGAAGTTTAATCTTCAATCGGGCTTGAGCCGAGGATCTTATGTGGATGTTTCAGAAAAAAGTTCTGCTCACAGTGGAGAGGTGGTTGGTGTTGCTTGTGATTCAACAAACTCCCTACTGATCAGTGCCGGATATAATGGTGATATAAAGGTATGTGCACTTTTTTTAATGTTTTCCAAGATCATGATCTTAATCTTCTGACCGGACTATACCTACTTGGCTACTTTCTACAGTTTTAATCTTATGTAAATTACATTTTGTTTCAGGTTTGGAGTTTTAAAGGACGTGAGCTGAAATCCAAGTGGGAAATAGGTTACACAGTGGTTAAGATAATCTACCACCGTTCTAATGGTACACCTTTTTCATAATTTTGTTTCGTCGTCTCTTTTTATGTCGAGCACATATATACTAACCTGCACACATGTACGTGATGAGTAGAGGTGAAAAGATAGGCTGGGTGGGTGGGTTGAAACAGGCTAAAATTTGATGTTGTACAAAATAATCTGACTTTAATTTATAAAGTGAATAAGGTTTAAGGAGTTTTTAAGCATTTGAAAACAGCTCTGTGACTTTTTTTTGCTCAACATTTCTTGACCTGTTTCCATTGAGCTAATCCTTAAATAATACCCACTGACTGATTGCATTGTAAATCGACCAGAATTGACCCAATTATAGGTAAGTGAGTTAGAATCACCACTACTACTGATAAGCCTTTTTAAATGATTTCAGGTCTTTTGGCTACTGTTACGGATGATTTAGTTATTCGTATGTTTGATGTTGTTGCACTAAAACTGGTTCGTAAGTTTGAAGGTCATACTGATAGAATCACTGACATTTGTTTTAGTGAGGATGGAAAATGGCTTTTGTCGTGTAGTATGGATGGCACTCTTAGGATTTGGGATGTTATTCTAGCAAGACAGATTGATGCTATACGTGTTGATGTACCTATCACTGCTTTGTCTATGTCACCAAATATGGATGTTTTGGCAACAACTCATGTTGATCAGAATGGTGTCTACCTGTGGTAAGGCGCAACTTCTGTTTAATTTTTTTCTTTACTTCTCTGTACATGGCTCTGGTGATTAGCTTCCGTTCTAAATAAAAACATGGCTTTGGTTATTATAGGGTCCCAATGCTTTAGAATCCTTTTGTTATTGTTATTGCAGAACCTAGCAAAACCCTAGCCTAATTAGGCTTTTTAAGATTGGAAATTGTGACAAAAATGAGCTAACAAGGGGATTGGGCGAAATGAGCTAACAAGGGGATTGGGCGAAATGGGTTGATTGATTAAATGAGCTGTCAGTCATCAGAATTGCATGTTTCATCCTTATAACCTTGAATCCTTGCATTGAAATAATCTGATTGTTTCTGCAGCATTATAGTTTTCGTAATCATACTAAACGCCTCAGTTTAGTTATTTTTTTATGGAATGGAAGAAGAGTCTGCAGGTCAACCCAACTCGACCTGTACCAAGAATGAACCTGACTTTAACCTGATCTTTTTTCTGGCTGTAGGATTTATGCATACTTTTTTATAATAACTAATTGTGATGAATTTGTAGCCTAGTCTATTGGTTCTTCCAAATTTTTATGCCTTTTGGCTTGAGGTGTCATGTTGAACACTCAAACGTCCAATATTTCATTTTGTGAAGGTTTTATGCTAAGTTTATCTGGTTGTCTCTTTTTGTTGGTTACAAATATAATTTAATTGACTCCTTTTGACTATCTCAAATACTTATTTTAAATATTCTGAGTAGAAGTTAATGTAAGTTTTCTTAATTAATTGTTTTATTATACTTACAGTAGTAATTTTTAAGCTTCTAAAGTAAATAGTGTAACTTTATGCATTCTTCTTATCAGGGTAAACCAGACGATGTTTTCTGGACCCACACATATTGATTCATATGGAAGTGGAAAGGAAGTTGTGAATGTTAAATTACCATCCATATCTTCAGTAGAGGGTTCAAAAGATGACGTTTCTGATAAACCTGCTTTAAGCAACTCTCAGCCTGAAGCCATTACTCACGTTACACTGCTTGATCAACAAATCCCAGACCTAGTCACACTTTCACTGTTGCCTAAGAGTCAGTGGCAAAGCTTGATAAATTTGGACATCATAAAGGTCTCCATAACTCTTTAATTACGCAGCACTTATGCCACATACTTTATCAAGCTGTCATGTCCGTATCATAATCTGATGTACTATATACTTACAACTATTTTGTATTTTGCAGGCCCGCAACAAGCCAATCGAGCCTCCAAAGAAACCTGAAAAGGCACCTTTCTTTTTGCCTTCGATACCATCTCTCTCTGGTGAAATATTATTTAAAGCAAGTGAAACGACTAATGATAAGGCCATACAAGCTGATCAGCTTGATAAATCTACTCGGAATACAGATTTTTCCTTTTCGCCGTTTGTACAGTTTCTCAAGTCATCTGCTGAAACGAAAAACTGTAGGTGTTTAGTATATGAATCTTGTAATAATAATACCATATTCTTTTTTTTGCTGTTCCGCAAATTTGAACATAATTTTCATGCTTTTGAATATACAGTTGAGGCGTACACAGATTATCTAAAAAGTTTATCCCCGTCCACATTGGATATGGAATTAAGGATGCTTCAGATCATTGATGATGATGATGATCAAGAACCTGAAAAGAGACCAGAGCTACTTGTCCTTGAACTTATACTCGAATATTTAATACATGAAATCTCATGCAGAAACAACTTTGAGTTCATACAGGCTCTAATTCGACTGTTCTTGAAGGTTTGTACTTTTTGATCTTCTACTCGAGTACTCAGTATATACTATACAACTAGAGGTGATATGTTTAACGGGCTGGATAATGGCTCAAAGTAGTTTCAAGTCTAAACGGGCATCTTCTACCATGTATTTGCCAAAAATTAGTAGACCCACATGCACTTTTTTTTTCTTGATCATTTAAGAGTTTTTTATATAAATATATAGTGTGTTCTAGTTATGATTGCGAAAACAGTATTATTACAATCATAATCTGAATTTTTGAATAAAACAATTTAGGAGCTTATATGCCCTAAAGAGTTAGCGAGTCCTGTATTTTCCGAATGCATTTAATCTGTTCCTTTTAGCTATTTTTTTGTTTTTGTTTTGACTCGCCTGACTTTATAACCGAAGTTGTCCGCATGAGTAATGGTATCAAGTTGCCACCTGTAAATACCAATAACGCAAATAAAATATCATTTCACAAGGTTTAAATTCCAGATATCTTTAAGTTATTTTAATGTAATTTGAGCTAATTATATGTTCTTATTGCCAGATACATGGTGAAACTATCAGACGACAATCCAAGTTGCAAACCAAGGCCCAGAAGCTTTTAGAAGCTCAATCTGCTGTCTGGCAGAAGTTGGATGGGTTATTTCAGAATACAAGATGCATGGTTACATTTCTTAGTAACTCACAGTTTTGATATGTTTACTACACATATGCTGTGCGGCTTATTTTGCCTTTTCACCGAGGTCTTTTGATCTGAGAAAAGAGATTTATATCGAAGAGTTCTCCACATGCCACATGGAATATGAGCCTGTAATGTTTAACTTGGTGACAATTGAAGAACACCAAGCATTACAGAAAATAGGATAGATTTTGATGTATTAGCCGAATGAAGTGAAATTTCGTCAGTTTTTGATTAGTCCTAAATTGACAATTTGGTGGACAGCTCTCAATGAAGTAATGTTTTTTGGGTTTAAATGATACTGTATTACTGTTGTAGCTCAGGCTCTTTTGGATTACAAGCACACGTTTTGTGAAGTTTTGATGCTCAGTTTTACTGTTTTACTTCATAATGTGTGTTGTTTAGACACATTATCAAAGGGAGGTGATATTCGTACCATGATTTTTGATTAATGTACCACAAGTCTACGACGTATAACTTTTACAGCTGACTGTACAAACTAGTAATGCACCGTTGTGGTAAAACTATCAAAATAAGTGGTACAAATATCATTTCCCATTATAAAACATGCATCATTTTTTTAAAACTCGGTCCACATTTATCGGGAAAAAATAACATAAATTAAATGCTATCATAAATGAATTGGAAATTTATACTCGAAACGGAAATGTCTGGTAGATGGTTTGTATTTACAATCTCATATGTACTCAATAACATAGTTATAAGCAAAAGAGTTATTCTGAAATGTCTAAATTGCTTGTTTTTACTTTTTACAATCTTGATATTTAGTCGTTAACAAGATTATACCAAATAATAATCCACTTTATACTAATTATAATAAAATTTATCTAAATCAATACTGTTGAACAAAATATGTATGTCCTACCAAACCGTTGAACTAACAAAAGTCTTGTCAAGTATTTTCATGTAACTCTTCTCAATTTTTATAAAGGTAAATTACAAAAATCATACCTGAGGTTTGTTTGAAACTACACTGGTCATACCTACAATTTAAAAATTATGCGAGTCATACCCACTGTTGTCAAAAACTTACACTAACCATACCTATCACTGACGGTCGTCTATTTGACCGTTAAGTCAAGTCACGTGTCATGCATGTGAGGTATCAAAACTGTAATTTCGTATATACTCCAGGTATCATTTGTGTAATTCACCATAAAAATAATTATTAAGAATTTTAGACTTTTATTTATACTTCATTTATTAAGTTGGGTAGATATGACATTTATTATGAAACAATAATTTTTATAATGAAAAGTATATCGAGAAAAATAGTTGATACAAGAATGCATTTATTATTAAATATGTCATGATTATTTTGTTATATGTGTATAGTAAATATAACAAGGATGAGAACCATCAAAACCACTAAAATTTTCACTTATATATATATTATTATTATGTTTTTATTATTATTATTATTATTATTATTAATTTATGATTTATTCTTTTTAATAAAAACCTATTTAAAAAAATATAATTTTAAAAAGCAATATAATTTTTTCGTATGGTTTGTTGACATCCTCCTCAAATTAGAGGGGTAGAGCAATATCAAATGCCCATTACGGTTTTAGAATATATCTCAAAATTAGCAATTTGTAATATTTTATGTTTAAAGTTCCAGAGTTAATCGTTTTTCTAATCTTAGAATTTCTAAGCCTAAACTTGTATCGTATGATGACATCCTTTTATAATTTTTAAAATTTTATTTTGAAATAGGTTTTTTTTAAAAAAACATATATATATATGTGTTTGTGTGTATGTGTGTGAATTTTAATATAGAATATCTAACCACTTTAATAAATGAAATAGAAATATAAATATATTAATAATTTTTATTAGGGTGAATTACACAAATGATACCTGGAGTATATACGAAATTACGGTTTTGATACCTCACATGCACAACACGTGACTTGACTTAACAGCCAAATTGACGGCCGTCAGTGATAGGTATGGTTAATGTAAGTTTTTGACAATGATGGTATGGCTCGCGTAATTTTTAAATTGTAGATATGACCAATATAGCTTTGAACAAACCTCAGATATGATTTTTGTAATTTACCCTTTTTACAAGAGGTGCAATTTACTTTATTATTCTTTCTAACCATAAGAAAACTTTCTTTGCAAACTAATTACATGAAGAACAAATATCCACATTTGATACATGAGGGAAGTTATTAATATTAATAGAAGTAGAGCCCATCCAATTATTAGATTAGTAGTACTATTAGAATCCAAAGGAACGATACACCCCAAAGTCTTAAATTATAACATTATATCATCATCAATCAAGAAAAGGCTAATTTCTATTAAAAAAAAATATTATTTTTTCTATCACGATATAAGTGTGTAGCATTAACTTTATCTATACTATATTATAAAGTAAAAAGTCATTGTCTAAATTTAAAGTTTTAATATTTACATTCCTAAAATGTCCCTCTATCAATTTTATATTTACCTAAAATAACTATATTACCCTTTCGCTCTCCTAAAATCTCAACCAATCATTTTTTTTCTCTCTCTTGCATAAATCATTTATTCCTCCAATTCATTCAAAATCTTTTATCCCAAAAACCGTACATTAAAAATTATATGGTGTTCTTAAAATTTCATGCTCTTTCATTAGAGATGTCATTCGATATACTTTTGACAAATTTTTAAATTCGAAGACGGAACCCGTACAGTTAAGGCATTTGGCTATCACACTTTATGACCGATCACCCCCACCATCAACGCACGGGTACTTACTCTCGTCATAATAAAAGTATCACTAATAAATTTAAAACAAAACATAAAAATACTACCGTAAAACCATCACGGTAGAAAAACACACTCCGATAGTGTTTTAACCTTTTATGTATAGAATTGGTTAGTGACTTTTTTATTATAAAATTAACATTACAAAGGACATTAATTAACAAACATTACATTAATCTAAAAACATATTACTTTAAGTTAAAGAAACACTATCTATTGATTAAAAAGCCACTACTTATTCATGAAAAACATTAAACGGAAACTAATTAACGAATATTACAATACCAGCTAACAAATAGATCAATGGTACAAGATATCTCATAAAAAAGTACATAAAACTTAAACATTACATAAAACTTAAACATTAGGACGAATTGACCACTTAATGCCGCCAACCATAAATGGAATCGGTCGACAAAATGTCACTGTCACCATCATTACAGCGCTGGTAATCATTGTGATAATCATCCGACTTCGATTCAAAATCGTTTGCGTACTTTTAACCATTGTTGGTCTCGTATCTTTCAGGTCTGTCGTCCCAATGAATTCGCTTCTAACCTGGAGCACATGGCCTAACTAGTTCGTTTTGGTTTTGAGCCATGATAGAATCCCATACCTCGTTCAATTCTTCGTCAATGAAGTTGACCGGCTGTTGCAAGTGTGGGTGGATTGAAAATTCCGCTGTCAGGTTGAACTCGAGACATCATGGATGTAATGGTTGAGGTTCAGGTTGCGGCTGACGACTTGCTTGGCCTCGTGCTCTACCTTTTCGGGGTTGTGACTAAATGGGGGAACGACTTGCTTACCCGCGTGCTCTGCCTCGTACGGGTTGCGATTGTCCGATAGGACACATTGCTTGATTGCGTGCTCTTCCTCATCCAGAGTTCGTTGTTTGAGTTATGTATGTGCTTTCTGGAATTTGAGAATTTTGTAGTGTGTTTTTAGCAAGGTTGTGGAAGTCGCTAATCGTTCCCAGGTCGGTTGACAAGCGAGTTGGGTACTCGGATGTATGCGGTGAGTAAGCGGGGTCAAAGTGGCCAAGTCGGGGAGTACTCGGGGTAATCGGTCTACTCGACACCCTACCTTGTAGCGAGTACTCGAAGAGTACTCGGCTCTACTCGGTGAATTTTACAACTTTTTGGAATGAGATAATGAAAGTATTTATAGGAAAAAGGTAAGGGGGGATGCTTTACTCCAAGGTAATGGCTGGGGGGAATGCCCCTCATGATTAGTGAATGTCACATGGCTTTACATGAGTGGAAAAAGGGCATTTCTATAACTCTCAACTCCTCATCCTAAACCCTAAACCCCTTATAGTCTAAAAGATATGTAAATCCATTCTTAACTGATATTCAATTTATGAATGACGTGAAAGTCAACATCGCTACTACAATTGAAGATGACAAATTGGGGAATTCCTTACTACCACCTTCTACTGTTCCTTTAGATTACATCGATAAACATGATACAGAATGCTAACTGCCTGAGTTGATAACATGCTATGACGATAGTGGTTTCCATGTTGTGAAGGATATATGTGTGGATGAAGGAGTATCTCATGAGAGAGAGATTGAAATTGACAGCGACTTCATAATTAGTTATCATCAGATCCTGTTATTGTTAATGGAAATTAATCAACATGATGCCATGATTACAGATCCTGGAACCCGGTTTTCAAAAGATGAACGTCTGTTGACACATTCACCAATGGAAGATTGTTATAATTAAGAACACGCATTAATCTCTATAAATGTGTTGAAATATTAATGTATTTCTAGAAACTACTAGAATAAATTAGTTGTAGTAAAAGTTAGAATTAACTAGGATTATTTAGAATCATTTAGATATTTGGTTAGTGTTTAATTACTAGAAATTTCTAGATTAGTCTAACCGACTTTGAAGGCCTATAAATATGGCCATCTTGTAACATATGGATGCAACAATAACAACATCAACAACTTCAATCAATAAAATCTAAGTTTATTTCTATCTAGTCCATCACATATTCAAACTCTTCTAAATCCCCTCATCATCAATTAACATCTAAACAATATTTAAGCATCACATAAATAACTAAAACTCATAACAATTCTAACAAGTGACATCAAGAGCCGTGTTGGGCGTTTACTAAAAATACACCATGACTACCGTTGGTGCATACAATATTCCCGTTCCTATCTTTGATGGTGACAACTATGACTTTTGGAGTATCCGAATGAAGACATATTTCCAAGCACAAAGCTTGTGGGATATTGTCGAAGTCGGGTTCACAACTCCAAAAGATGTCGAGACTCTGCCTGCGGATCAATAAGAAAAACACAACAAAAATGTTGTAAGAAATGCTGCCGCTCTAGGCTACATTCAACAAGCCGTGACGCCATCTATTTTTCCACGTATCATGGGAGCTACAACAGCCAAGGAGGCGTGGAAAACTCTTCAAGAAGAATTTCAAGGAAGTGTCAAGGTGAGATCCGTCAAGCTACTAACCCTAAGGCGAGATTTTGAAAATTTAAAAATGAAAGATTTTGAGACCGTCAAAGATTACTACTCTAAAATCAAAGAAGTAGTAAATCAAATGAGAGCCTATGGAGACTATATAACCGACAAAAGGATTGTTGAAAAAATACTTATTAGCATGCCTGAAAAATATGATCATGTCGTTACTGCTATTGAAGAGTCAAAAGACATTGAGACTCTTTCAGTAATAGAACTAATGGGCTCTCTAGAAGCATATGAGGCTAGACTGAGCCGGCGAAGTGATGACTCACTTGAAAGTGCCTTTCAGTCTAAACTCAGAATGAGGTCTCAAAAATCTAACAGTGAGGGGAAAAGAAATTTTGAAGAAAAATCAAGAGGAGGAGAAAAACCCAAAACCGGGTTTGATCAGAGAAGAAAAAGCTACCCTCCATGTGGTATTTGTAAAAAGACAAACCACCTGGAAAAAGATTGTTTCCACAAAGGAAAGCCACAATGCAATAACTGCAAAAGATTTGGACATCTAGAAAAAGATTGTCGTCTAAAACAAAATCATCGAGCTAACTACACGAAAGAAGACGGAGATACACCGGAGAACAATAATCAACTATTCTACGCGTGTCATGCTGCGAAAGAACAAAAGGAAGATATTTGGTTCATCGACAGTGGCTGTAGCAACCACATGACCGGAGATGAGAAATTATTCAGCAGCATCAACACGTCAGTAAAGTCCCGTGTCAAATTAGGGAATGGAGCACTCGTTGACACTAAAGGAAAATGTACGATAGATGTCCAAACTAGTAACTGCACGAGATCCGTCAAGGATGTTCTTCTAGTTCCAAGCTTAGCAAGTAACTTGCTAAGTGTTGGCCAAATGATGGAGCATGGCTACTCTTTACACTTTGAAGATGAGACATGCGTTATTCGTGACAAGAAAAATAATAACAAATTAATTGCCGAAGTCAAAATGGAAAATAGAAATTTTCCACTTAGTTGGCATTACATCAAAGACACGGCCATGAAAGCTCAAGTCGAAGAATCATGGCTATGGCATCGAAGATTTGGCCACTTCAATTTTCACGCACTAAAAATTCTCCAACAGAAAAATATGATGAGGGACTTGCCTGGCATAGAGGAGATCACTGATACATGTGAAAGCTGTATGATGGGCAAGCAACATCGAAAACCTTTCCCTCGTGATAACGCTTGGAGAGCAAGGAGTATTCTAGAATTGGTACACACTGACGTATGTGGACCAATGAGAACTCCATCTCATAACCAATCCAGGTACTTCATCCTCTTCATAGATGATTATTCTAGAATGACCTGGGTATACTTTATGCGTGAAAAATCAGAAGTTTTCACGATATTCAAGAAATTCAAAACTTTCGTTGAAAAGAAAAGTGGCCATTATATAATAACACTAAGGAGCGATAGAGGAAAAGAATACACTTCTAGAGAATTTAATAAATTTTGTGAAGATGAAGGAGTTCACCGCCAACTAACAGTTGGTTACGCTCCCGAACAAAACGGTGTCTCTGAACGTAAAAACAAAACTGTAATGGAAATGGCCAAAACTATGATACATGAAAAAGGCCTTCCAAACAGATTCTGGGCAGAAGCTGTATACACGGCTGTATACTTGCTAAATAGATGTCCGACGAAGGCTGTGGAAAATAAAACTCCGATAGAAGCATGGAGTGGAAAGAAGCCATCAGCAAAACATCTACGAGTATTTGGATGTATCTGCTACATCCACATTCCAAAGGAGAAACGTCACAAGCTCCAAGAAAAATCAGATAAAGGAATATTCTTGGGCTATAGCACACAATCAAAAGGCTATCGAGTTTATAACCTAAAGTCGAATAAGCTCGTGATCAGCCGAGATGTGGAGTTTGATGAAGAAGCTTCTTGGAATTGGGAGAAAGAGAAAGTTGATAAACAGATATATCTTCCAAAAATATCTATGGAGACTCCTACTCAACAACCACTACAAATAGAAGATTCTGGAAGAGATGAAAGTACAGGAGAAACGAGCCCCACTACACCAACTTCTTCACCGTCAACATTACCTTTAGCACAAGAGGAATCAAGTTCGGAGTCAACACCTGGAAGAGTCAAAACATTAACTGAAGTCTACGAGACTTGCAACTACACATCTCTAGAACCTGAAAGCTATGAAGCTGCTGCCAAAGACGAAAAATGGGTGACAGCTATGAATGAAGAAATCAAGATGATCGAGAAAAACAATACATGGGAGTTAGTTGATCTCCCCAAAAATAAAGAAATCATTGGAGTTAAGTGGGTCTACAAAACAAAACTTAACCCCGATGGTTCTATTCAAAAACATAAAGCAAGACTAGTGGCTAAAGGCTACTCACAACAACCTGGAGTCGACTACAATGAAACTTTCGCACCTGTAGCTCGACTTGATACTATAAGATCACTTGTGGCATTAGCAGCTCAAAGAAGATGGAAGATTCATCAACTAGATGTGAAATCAGCCTTTCTAAATGGGTTTTTGGAAGAAGAAATATACGTAGAGCAACCACAAGGATTCGTCACGAAAAGAAAAGAAGATCAGGTTCTCAAGCTAAAGAAAGCTTTATATGGACTAAAACAAGCTCCACGAGCTTGGTATAGTCGTATTGACAGCTACTTCACAAGTTCTGGATTCAGGAGGAGTGAAAGTGAGCCTACGCTCTACATCAAAACCCAAGGTAACTCTGACACTCTCATTCTTTCCTTATATGTCGATGACCTAATATATACGGGAAATAATGAGAGAATGATACAAGAGTTTAAACATGACATGATGAAAACATTCGAGATGAGCGACCTTGGATTGATGCACTATTTTCTTGGCATCGAAATTAGTCAAGAAAATGAAGGCATCTTTATATGCCAAAAGAAATATACCGAAAACCTCCTGAAAAAATTCAAACTATACGGTTGTAAAACCGTAGCCACACCATCAGTTGCCAATGAGAAGATGAGAAAAGAAGATGGATCTGAGAAGGCGGATACTTCAAGATTCAGAAGTCTCATTGGAAGTCTACTCTACCTAACAGCTACAAGACCAGATATTATGTACGCAACAAGTCTGCTATCCAGGTTCATGCAAAACCCTACTCAGATACATTATGGAGCTGGAAAACGAATATTAAGATACTTGCAAGGTACCATGAACTATGGAATATGGTACAAGCCCACTACAGACTTAAAGCTGCAAGGATATACAGACAGTGATTGGGCCGGATCGGTGGATGACATGAAAAGTACTTCTGGATACGTATTCACACTTGGATCTGGAGTAATCTCATGGGTGTCTAAAAAGCAAGATACAGTGGCACAATCATCAGCAGAAGCCGAATATGTTGCAGCCGCAAATTCAGCAAATCAAGCTATATGGCTAAGGAGAATTCTAGAAGATATGGGCGAAACACAAGATGAAGCTACAAAAATATTCTGCGACAACAAGTCCTCAATTGCAATGGCAAGGAACCCCGTGTTTCACGGAAGAACAAAGCATATCTCCATCAAGTATCACTTTCTTCGAGAAGTGTCGGCAAAGAAAGAGATTGAGCTACACTACTGCAAGACTGAAGAACAAGTTGCAGATATTTTCACTAAAGCATTGCCAAGACCAAAGTTCGAGTTCTTGCGTAACATACTTGGAGTAACATCGAAATACATTAAGGAGGAGTGTTGAAATATTAATGTATTTCTAGAAACTACTAGAATAAATTAGTTGTAGTAAAAGTTAGAATTAACTAGGATTATCTAGAATCATTTAGATATTTGGTTAGTGTTTAATTACTAGAAATTTCTAGATTAGTCTAACCGACTTTGAAGGCCTATAAATATGGCCATCTTGTAACATATGGATGCAACAATAACAACATCAACAACTTCAATCAATAAAATCTAAGTTTATTTCTATCTAGTCCATCACATATTCAAACTCTTCTAAATCCCCTCATCATCAATTAACATCTAAACAATATTTAAGCATCACATAAATAACTAAAACTCATAACAATTCTAACAAAATGGAGATGCTAAGATGCCTTTCATGAGTTGAAGTTGTTTGTAGAATCTAATACTGTCCAGAGCAGTTAAGTTTGTGGTTGAGATAAATAAACACAGACCGGTGAAGCAAAATTGGATCCAAGTCCCAATTCACCAAAAAACCAAGATCAGCTAGAAAAATGTGTCAAAGTCATGGGCACCTCCAACAATGATGTTGATCGAAAGCTTTTCAAGGTTTGTATTACCTGTAATATAATTGCATTGTCCAGTGAGTTATAATGTCTTTATCAAATGTGTTTTTGGAGCTATTTATCATCAATGCATGGATTAAATTTCATCGAATAAGGTATATTGTATTGTCTCCTTGTTAAACATTCGTTCTAAAACCCACCAAATAAATCTAAAAACCAATAACAGAGACTGATGCTTGTCCTATAAATTCTGCTGTAAGCATATCTCTAAGCATATCTCAATGATCACATGCCACCAATAGGGGCGGCTGTAATCTTAATCTTAATATATATTGGAGTATAAGATAGTTGAACTAATGACTTATTTTGCCTTTCACCCGAGGTCTTTGATCTGAGAAAAGAGATTTATATCGAAGAGTTGTCACATATGGAATATGAGCCTGTAATATTTAACTTGGTGATGACCAAAGAACCCCAAGCTTTACAGAAAACAGGATAGATTTCGATGTATTAGCCGATTGACGTGAAATTTTGTAAGTTTTTGATTAGTTGTAAATTGACAATTTGGTGGACAGCTCGCAATGAAGTAATGTTTTTTGGTGTTAAATAATAATGTTGTAGCTTTGGCTCTTTTGGATTACAAGCACATGTTTTGTGAATTTTTTGATGCTCATCTTTCCTGTTTTACTTTATAACGTGTGTTGTTTAGTCATTATCAAACACATGCATCATATTTTAAAGAGTAAACGGCCGAAATCGTCCTTGTGGTTTAGTACTCTAATGATCAAGTTTCATCCATATATAACTATCTGAAATGACATTGGCAGTCCTTTTGGGAGGATAATGGTCACATAAGGGATTAATTAATAAGGTAACAATGTAACGGTTTGTCGTGGGATGTTTGGAGTCCTTATACCCAAAACCGGTTTTACGTTCATATGTTCCACGTGGACTCTAAATAGAGAATTTTATTTATGGTAACTAGAAGGTCGGTTCCCTTTTTCTCCTATAATTCTATAATATAATTAAAAAGCAATGGCATTGGGTAACACCACCAGGTCAACGGTCAACCCATCAAGGTATTAGCGGCGACGTCGCCGCTAATAGTGGGACCCCCGACACAGACTGACCAGCGTTGCAGACTAACGTGACCGCCGACGTGGCAGTGCCACGTCGGCGGTCACGTTAGTCTGCAACGCTGGTCAGTCTGTGTATATCGGGAATTGACATATCGGGAAGGAGACGGTAACTGTTAAAGAAGACGGTCCGCAAATGGTGATGACGTGGCACTGCCACGTCGGCGGTCACGTTAGTCTGCAACGCTGGTCAGTCTGTGTATATCGGGAATTGACATATCGGGAAGGAGACGGTAACTGTTAAAGAAGACGGTAACTGTGGATTTCGAGCTACCGCTGTAGCTTTGGAGCTAGATGAGGAGATGGGTGCAGAGTGGGTTCGTACGCAGATGCTAGCGGAGTTTGAATCTGACCTCGAAGGGTACATGCAAATGTTTGGGCAAACAGAGGGCAACCGAATGTTGACGGCGCTGCGAACATCTTATTATGGACGAAGCCGGCCCATACATCATTGGATGAGTAAAGTGTGGTTCCATATCCTCCTGGCCAATAAGCTGGGTATAATAGTCAACTGCGTTAGCCTACGTGACCCCCGAACAGTATTTCCGATGCATCACGGCTTAGATCAGCTGTTATTCAAACAACCGATAAGTATTGCTCTGATAAACAACGAAACCCATTTTGTTGCAGTGAAATTAGCAGGCGACTACCCAATGGCCTACAAGAATCCGGAATGGGAATTTCACGCAACCGATCCTGCACGTCGACTAGCAATAACGTACGCAAATCAAGAAGATGCGTATCAAAATTGGTTGTACGCAAACATGCCAAGAGTACCACCAGACCCTCCTATTATAATAAATGATTAAATTCGTTCAATGTTTTAAAATTAAATTAAACATTTTACTTTAGTGTAAGAATAATTCAAAAATATGAATAATAGGTTGATAAATAAAAAGTTTTTAATTTTTTTTCTCATCTAAAATATAAATTTCAACTTTAAGCTTTTGAAAACTTTTTATCATTGGAGTATAAAACTTTTTTAAAAAAAAGCACTTACACATTTTTACACATATTTTGAAATATCTGTCTCTTTCGAAAGTCATGAAAATGTAATATATTATATAAAAATAACCTAAGTGAAAAAAGACCGTAGTAAAAAAAATGTAAGAAATGAGTGGGATTTGGAGAATTTTGCCTAACTTAGTTTTTCAATACATGGATTTATATATAAATTTGAAACTTGAAAGATTTACATATTATCATACATTTATGATATATTATAATAATTGAAAAGAGTATATTGTAATTTACAAGTTACAATATTTTTGCATTCCACAACTAACTTACACTTTTTAACATTAATATTTATTTAAAACGTATATATTTATTTTATTTATGGTATATTATATAATTAAGAAGGGTATATTTGATAAAGATGAAATAATTAAATTTAATCTACTGGTTATACATATAAACCTACTAAAATGTTAATATAAGTATTAATATTGTCTAATAACTTAGGTGAATTTGCTACATAGTCTAAGTAAAAAATTGTTACAACGTGTGCTAATGAATGACGAGGCATAATTTATGAAAACAAAACTAAAACAAGTATAATGAATGACGTAACAAATGTTTTTCGAAATAAAATTTTATTCTAAAAAAATGTTAGTATAAATAATCTTTAAAAATATATATATATATATATATATATATTATTTACATTAAGTTTGGCTATTTTTAAGAAACTTTTTAATGGGGATTAAATTTAATATGATGTCCTAAATACAATTATATAAAAAAAGTGGGTTATATCGAAGTGGGGGGACCCACTATTAGCGGCGACGACGCCGCTAATAGTGGGGTCCACACCCACGAGACTACGGAATCGTTACAGACATCACATGAATGGTTGCAGGCGTTGACTGACAGAGGGGCCCACTATTTGCGGCGACGTCGCCGCTAATAGTGGGTGGTCGGGTTACACTATTTTCCATGGTCGGGTTAGGCGCTAATTTGGTACCGTACGTAAGAAACAAGTCATTCGAAATTTATATACACACATATTATATATAAATATAAATAAAATATATATTTGTTGGTAAGGATTGGCTGGTGGGGTTTTATTAATCGGTTCGACTTTCGAGTTTGCAAGAGGGATCGATTCGATCGATCGAGATACATATCGAGATGGGGTATATTGACGAAGACAAGATTGTTGCTAAGTTTGGTCTTGAAACTTACCAAAAGTTGTGTGAAGCTATGTATTTCTATGAGCGTCTTCGAGCTTCCGAAGCAAAGACAAAGCCTGCAGTAGATTTCCTGGAGACGGTCCAGCAGGCGGAAGAAATTACTCCGAGCATGCGTGCAATGCTAATCGACTGGCTTGTTGAGGTTGCTCGAGATTATAGGCTGCTGCCCAAAACATTGTATCTGACTATCAACTACATAGATCGATTCCTTTCGGGTAATCCCATTGATTGTCAAAGATTTCAGTTGCTTGGTGTTGCTTGTATGGTGATCGCTTCAAAGTATGAGGAAAGACGTGGCCATGGTGCACCGCAGTTAGTGATAGCAGAGGGCTGCGACTATTACTCCAAGGATGAGGTATTGCAAATGGAATCCTCTGTTCTAAATTTCTTCAAGTTTGACATGACTGCTCCTACTGTTGTATGTTTCTTATGGCTAATATACGGCAGCGCTCTTGCTGTGCCTGCTGCTCAACGGGATGATAATATGGCCTGTGATTCAAGGCAGTTAGAGTTCTATTTGGCAAGCTACATATGTGACTTGTCTCTTCTCGATTATGATATGCTCTGTTACGCTCCTTCCCTTATTGCTGCATCGGCTATTTTCTTAGCAAGGTATGTACTACTTAACAATGATTCATCGCAGAAACCATGGTGTTCGTACTTGACGCATTTTACTTGCTACCAGCCATCAGATTTACAAGAATGTGTCAATGAGGGGCACACTCATGTTTTCGTATCCCCGAATTATGAGTTGACAGCAATCAGACAAAAGTACAGTCGACCTAAGTACAAACGTGTAGCAGAGATCACCTGTCCTGCATCGATACCATTGGAGAATTTCGACAACAATTAGCAGCTCTATCTCGTGATCATGGGCATGTAGAAGAACCCGCAAGTAGCTAGCTAACGAGATTTTACTACTTTCGGTTGGATGGATGGATGCATGGGTTGCTTTATTTTGATTAAGGTTTAAAATAACTTACTGGGAATTTATGATTTCACTTGGGTTATTGGGTTAATCTTCCTTAATTTCGACCAGCAGTGAATTTGTGGGTATTGAATTGAGCCTTGGCTGAATGCTTAATGTACAGTTATTAATTATTGATTTCTTTGTATTCGGTATTAAATAATGTATTGATCATTCTCAAACAAGATCAACAACCATTTTATTTTTTTTTGTTATTTTTTCTTTTTTCAATTCATTGACCTCAATTAACCATAGCAATGTTCTTTTTTAAGGCTTTCCAGTAAAATGAAGACGGAATGACTCAAGTTATATTTTTTCCTTTTTATCTGTTCATTAATCAAATGAAATAAGAAGAAGATAAAGAGGTAAATTTTTTAGCAATATTTATTTTTACACTAATTGTATCAGGTTTATATATGGTTTTCACCTATATCGTGGTTAGTTACCTGATATGAATCAGTTATGGATAATCTCTTTATGTTTTGTCAGATTTTAAGCATATTGGATATGGAGCAACTTCAATTTTATAGTCATGGATAATTTCTGTATGTTTTTTTTTCAATTAGACTTCCATTTCTTCATTGCTTCTTTAACACCATTGATATCTAATTGATACTAAGGGTGCATTCTTGAGTTTTATTTTTATGGGGTAAGAAAGGGAAGGAGAGGAAAACTTAAGGGGGAGGGAGCCGAAGGTGGGAGATGGAGAGGGCTTCGGATGCCATGGCCGCGAGCTCAGAGGGAGATGGGTGGCGCGAGCTTGGAGCTCGCTGGGGCCTGGGAGATGAGGGGGAGGTTGAAGACAGGGACCGGGACCAGAAGTGAAAGAAAGAAAGATCCAGGGACCAAACTTGACATGTTGCTGAAACTTTTAGTTTCTTTTGTTTCTTTTTTTTTTTAGCTGTAAGTAAGTTTTTTTTTTTTTTTTAGCTGCTTATTAAATCCCAATTAATCCCAACTTTTTGCTTAATTTTTTTTTAAACTAATAAAAATGAATAAATCTTTTTTGTTTTTCTTGTTCAACTTTTTTTGTTTTTTTTTCCAACCTTTTTTTTTAACATAGTATAAACTATTTTTTTTCCAATTATGTAGTATTTTTACTTTTATTATGTAATGTGTTTTTTTAATATTATGTAATGTGTTTTGTTATTAATAAAACATATAAATTAAAAAAAATGGTTAATTATATAAAGTTTATAGTGTTGAGGATAAATTATGAAAATTTGAAGAAAATGTTGGGAGCTTCGGTTGCCACTAAAAAAGGTTGAGAAAAAAGTTGGAGGGTTGAAATGAGGTGGGGTAATTTGATTGGATGGTTGAAGAGAGATGGAAAGGTTCAACCTTTCGGCTCCCTCCCCCTTATGTTTTTGCATTCTTAAGTTTAATTTATTAAAAGAAAGAAAAGTGATGGAAAGGAAAAGTGGAGGTTTTTGAACCTAAAAACTTTCTCTCCATATTTGGCAAGATTTGGAAAGAAAGATAAGTTATTTATCCATATACCTTTCAAACCTTTATATGAAATATAACAACTATGAGGTTATAAATGTAAAATTACATATTTTATCCTTTCTTATTCTTCTTTTTTTAACTCAATAATGCATATAAGTCCTTTTATTCAGTTTCTTTTATTTTAAATGATGAAACTCAAGAATGCATTTTATAAATATAAATTTTTATCCTTTTTTCTTTTATCCAATCTTCTCTTTTATTTTTTTTAAAAAAAAAACTTAGTGTGGGTGCTTACTAGGGGAATGATCAAATGTCACAATCAAGTGGTAGTTGTTATTTGTTGCTGCTTGCTATCATGTGCTAATGATAGTACATGTATCAGGTATCATACTTGAACTTTATTATTTTCTTCTGTTCCATATTAAATATTTATTTTTCACTTGTCAAGTCTTATGCTTTAAAGTTTGACTGTGAAAATATTTGTCTATATGACTATATTAACTAACAATTCATATAAAATATATGGACAGATTGAGTTTTTAATGTACTTTTTATTGATATAACTTTCGTCAACTATTATATATTCGTAACACAAAAAAAATATTTGGAGTCAAAGTTGCAAGCAGAAGACTTGACAAGTCAAAATTAGACATTTAATATGGACGGAGGGATTTTCTCTAGTTTATGTATTATTGATTGTTAAATAAGTTTGTTCATTTTTTAACAAATACAATTTTTATAAAACTTATATTCGATAAACTATTCCATCTTTGTATATATACTCTGTTTTGTCCAGTTACATCTTCTGTCTGTTTAGTAATGTTTAGATATATGAAGATGCTTAAACATGTGAAAATTTGCAATGTTATTTCAGTTGATGTATCCTTTTCAATCTTATCATGCATACTGCTATACTTCTATATTTTATTTCTTCATATTTAACTTTGGCAGCTTTCTTAACTTTTGTTGTGTATGGGTTTATGTTTTGCAGACAACGTTTGTGGATTTAAATTTGTTTTATCTGTTGATTTATCTACAAAGTTTATCCTCCTCCATTGTTACGATACTCACATATCAATATATCGTGGTTAGTTACCTGGTATGAATCAGTTATGGATAATTTCTTTATGTTTTGTCAGATTTTAAGCATATTGGATATGGAGCAGCTTCAATTTTAGAGTCTTGGGTAATTTATGTATGTTTTTTTTCTTCCAGAAATCATCGTATGAAGGTGGGCGGGGCGGGCGGGGAGGGTATCATGTAGGTTCGCGTTATCCAGTTCAGATAACGTGATCCGACCCTTACTGTTTTAAAAATAAATAAATAAATAAAATTAAAAGATAAAATAAATTAGACTTCCATTTCTTCATTGCTTCTTTAACACCATTGAGATCTAATTGATACTATAGATGCTATCTCCAATGGGATGCCTTTGGGTGCCCTTAGTTGCCCTTGGATATTCTTTGTCGTATAAGCTTGTCCAAAACTAAGTATTTTTTTAAGGATGTCCTTACTTAAGGGCATTACCTAAT
Source organism: Erigeron canadensis (assembly GCF_010389155.1). Classification (NCBI taxonomy): domain Eukaryota; kingdom Viridiplantae; phylum Streptophyta; class Magnoliopsida; order Asterales; family Asteraceae; genus Erigeron; species Erigeron canadensis. The sequence continues at coordinate 22,465,500 of NC_057769.1, forward strand.
ATATTTTTGTTTTTAGGGGATGTAAAAGGATATGTAAGAATATGTAAGGATGTTTGTATGGTTGGAGATAAAATTATAAGATTTGAAGGATTCGTAAGGATGTATAAGGATATAATGTGGCAGCTCAAAGACGCCTAAGAACGTCCTTAGCATTGGAGATAGCCTAAGGGTGCTTGCTAGGTGAATGATCAAATGTCGCAAACAAGTGTTAGTTGTTATTTGTTGTTGCTTGCTACCATGTGCTAATGATAGTACGTGTATCAGGCATCCTACTTAAACTTTATTAAGTGTTAGTTGTTATTTGTTGTTGCTTGCTACCATGTGCTAATGATAGTACGTGTATCAGGTATCCTACTTAAACTTTATTATTTTCTTTTCGCCTCATATTAAATGTTCAATTTTAACTTGTCAGATTTTATGCTTTAAACTTTTACTGTGAAAATATTTGTTTATATTAACTAACAATCCATATAAAATATATGAACAGATTGAGTTTTTAGTGTACTTTTCATTGATATAACTTTCGTTACCTCTATATAACACAAAAAAAAGATATTTATAGTCAAAGTTGCAAGCAGAAGATTTGACAAGTCAAAATTGGACATTTAATATTAGACTGAGGGTAGTTTTCTCTAGGGGAACAAGTCTTGCGATTGGTACTGCCAACTGAGAAGTTTATGTAATATTAATTGTTAAATAACTTTGTACATTTTTTACCAAATACAATTTTTATAAAACTTATATACTCTGTTTTGTCCAGTTACATCTTCTGCCTATTTTGTAATGTTTAGATACATGAAGATGCTTAAACATGTGAAAATTTTGTGATGTTATTTCAGTTGATGTATCCTTTTCAATCTTATCATACTGTTATAGTTTATTTGTATATCATACTTGTATATTATTTCACTTCATATTTAACTTTGGCAGCTTTCTTAACTTTTGTTGTGTGTGGGTTTATGTTTTGCAGACAACTTTTGTGGATTTAAATTGGGCTAAGTGCGCCAGAATGTAGTTAACTAATCTCAAAAAGTTATTTTGTAGACAAACTTTAGGTGCCGTTACTGCTTATTTGGCATGCACACAATAACTTTTTAGGATTTATTTATGTACACAATTAAAATAGTGATTTACATACAATGTTTGTGTATAGGAAAAAACCGTAGCCACAAGCCGGTTCAACCATAAAAAATTTATGCATATATGGGTTGCTTTATTTCGTTCTACTTACAATGCTTTCGAACCAACTTACTGTTTGGATCAATGATTAAAGCCTATTTTATATGGCGATAGATAGATGCATATATTTCTTCTTGTGATCAGCAAGTTACGAGTTAATTCCCCTTGTATATTATATGTACACAACTATGTTTCTGTTTTTAAGTTTGGGTTCTAATGTTATTTTGCTAAAAAAAAAACAAGTTTTGTTCAGTATCAATTAATTTGATGCATTAAAATTTATATTTTGTCTTGTGAAAATTCCAGGGCGGTTATTGATATATAAAGTATTATTTTTTTATGCATGTTATAAGCTCTTAATGAAAACCCTTAGGGCTGTCATAAGCTTTTAATGACAACCTTTATCCAACAGAAAAAAATATATATGGACGGTTGAAAAGGTGAACACTGTTTTAACTAACCAAGACTTAATTTTTGGTATGTCCGCATGTTTTCGTTTATTTATACACTTCTACATCCATCAAATTGTTCCGTTGGCCAGGTTTGTCATGTATGGTAACTTTTGGTCATAATATAATCAAATTGGTGAAAACTGTGGCGGATGTAATGGGTCAAAAAAATTGGATGGGGGAGAAATCTTCGATTCATATGGTGTATATGCGAATTTTTGTTGAAGGTTTTGTAAAACTACGGAAAACGTCATTGACAATGCCGGCTTTGTACAACTAATTGAAGGCCAGACATCGATTTAACATTACGTGGATTGTCTTCATGCCCAGGTGGGTATGTTGGATTTAAGACCGGCCTTACAGACACCGAATTTCATTTTTTTCCTTTTTAAAGCCGGTTTTTTGGTCACTGGTTTTCATCCCTATCATTCAACGCCAACAACTTGAAAACCGTACATGGGGTGCCTTGAATTATTTTTTATTTCGTATGGTTATATGGAAATTCAGTGGTTCCTTTTTGTATGTTTGATTGTTTAATCATATTTTTTGCGGTGTGAAAAACTTTCACAAAAGTGAAAAGATTAGAGTGGAAGCTACGGATTTAAGTTGCAGGCACGTGGTATTATAGAGGTAAAGAAGATGACTTAATATAGAGTAAACAGCCCACATCGTCCTTGTGGTTTACCCTAGTGATCAAGTTTCATCTGAAATGACACTGACAGCCCTTTTGGGAGGATAAGGGTCACATACACTCTTTTACATACACGTTCGTTTGCTTCAATCCGTTAGCCCTCGCACATGGATAACTAGTGAGGGCAATTATGACTTTTGCCACCCCTTTTTTTTGTGTATCCCTCTCTTTTTCTTTATATAACAAAATCAATCCCATTTTTTTATTTTCCATACAATTACATCAAAGTTCTATTTCTTTTTCTTTCAATGTATAAACACGAAGAACCAGATCATGGTACTTTGTTTGTGCGGTTAAGGAACCTATAATCCGTACATAATGGACGGATAAGAACGCAGAAAGACGTTTTTACTCTTGTCCCAAACAGGTGACGTATTATGAATATGTTCAATTAGGTTAACAATTTGGATCTAATTTTATACTTTTTAAATCTTGATTAGGGTTCTAAGTGCGTGCAGATTCATCGGATGGGTTGATTCACAAATGTGTCAGCGTGCGAGAGATATTATACCTGGTTTGTTGAGGTCCAAGAACAAAGTTGAAGCACAACTCAAACAAAGAGATGATAAAATTAAGGAATATAAGCGTTGGTTGGTGGTGTCCTTGATTGTAATTGTGTTTCTTGTTATTTTGTATGTATTATGAACCTAAGCTATGTATTTTATTGTTAACAGTAATTGTAATTCTACTGTAATTTTGTTGTATATTTTTTTTTTTTGGTAAGATGTATGTTGTAAACTAGTAGTTATATGAATGGGAAAATTGATATGTTTTGACAATTTGCAAGTTTGACAATTTAGTAACTTTGACAAATGGTAATTTGTATCCATAAGACATACTTGTCCATAAACATTGCAAAATTCATACCCAAAATACAGATAAGGTTAAGATACATACGTAGTCTTGAATTCATACATAAACAAATGAAATTTATACCAAAAGACATCAAATTACATAAGTGGTATAGAATATATAAGTTGTCCATGAACTACAATATTAAACTGGCTTCTGGGAACATCTTATACTCTAATAGATAGTTTGTATTCTACAATCTCGATATTTAATCAACACCACAGTTATGAGCTATCTATCATAAATGAAATGGAACTTCATACGTGAAATGGGATGTCTAATACTCTAATAGATAGTTTGTATCTTACAATCTCCGTATTTAATCAATACCACAGTTATAAGTAGAGTTATTCTGAAATGTCTAAAATGCAAATAGCTTGTTTTTACTTCTTACAATCTTGAAATTTAGTCGTTAACAAAGTTATAAGCAAGATTAGACCTAATAATAATCCACTGTATACTAATTATACATCATCTAAATCTATAATCTTGAATACAATATGCATGCCCTTATATTTAACTATTTTTTCTTTCTTTTTTTTCCTTTGTTTTTCAACTAACAAAAATTATTGGAATTGAAGTATATATTTTCTTTTTTAAAAGGCATATATATGTAACTATTCTCAGTTTTTACAAGAGGTACAATTTAATTTATTATTTTTTCTAACCACAAGTAAATTTTCTTTGTAAACCATTAACCTGCAGAACAAATATCCACATTTGATACATGAGGAAGTTACGTTATACTTATTTATCTAGATCTATATCTATATATAAACTATATTATAAAGCAAATTAAATAATTACTTTGTTTAACAATTTAAGTTTCAACATTTTATCAAATTCAAAATACATCAATAATTAACACCACTAGTCGTCGCCGTCACCACTACCACCAATCTTCGCCGCCACCACCACCGCTGCCACCGCCGTTCACGTACCACCATCACCCATCACTGCCACCACCACCACCGCCACCTACATCGTATTCATAGTGCGTTGCGTTAGTACCGCTCTAGTTAATATATATCAACAGAAACAGAGCCCATCCGTCATCACACCCCAAAGTCTTAAATTATAACATTATATCATCATCAATTAAGAAAAGGCTAATTGCTTAAAAAACAATCAATATTTATTTTTTGTTTCATGATATAAGTGTGTAGAATTAACTTTATCATAATAAAAGTATCACTAATATATTCAAAAAAAAAAAAAAAAAAACGTAAACCCATCCTAAAGGTAAAACCATCACGGTAGAAAAACACACTTTGATAATGTTTTGGCCTTTTATGTATAAAATTGATTAGTGACATTTTTTCATTATAAAATTAACATTACAAAGGACATTAATTAACAAAAATTACATTAATTAAAAAAAAACACATTACTTTAAGTTAAAGAAACTCTATGTATTGATTAATAATTAAGTCATTACTTATTCATGAAAAACATTGAAAGAAAACTAATTAACAAATATTACACTAATTAAAGAACCTTGTTACGGTCATCAGAATCATCATACAACACCTCAAACGCTTTTCAAGGTTAATTGGAATTGGAAAACATGATGTTAAGATGAACGAAATTTAGTTGTGTTATGGTACATGAGATAAATATATTACTAAAAAGAATTAAAGATTGTTGTAATTTTTTAGGAAGAAAAGAAACAGCCTTTTACGATTAGAAAAAAGTACATTATCTTTTTATGAAAATCTAGTTAGACATAAAAACTCCGACCTAAAAAATAAAAAAAAAAAATTTCACTCGACCCCCATTAAGGCCTCCACGCCGATCCCGCCTATCACACCCAGTCGCGCAGCATAAAGCCCCGCGTGTTCACAACGTTGCCCGAGACGATATGTCCAAGGCGGGCATCGGAGATGGTCGAGTACGAAAGTAATTAGAGTCAATAATTAACGTACAAGGACAGGCGTTTTATCCTAAGAAAAATAATACTCGTAGTAGTGTAAATTAATACTTTCGTGTCCCACACTTTGGCTTTAAAACACATATATAATGCATTTTTATGTCAAAACCTCAATACACACTCTTTTATCTCAAACTAGACATATGTCTTTCTCCTTTGCTCCAATTCCTTTACCTAACCCTTCAGAGATACTTCATGACCTCTCCCCCTTTATATTAATCCACAAAAATGGTCGGATCGAACGGCTTGTCGGAGAAGAGGTCCTTCCTCCAGGCACTGATGAATCTACTGGTGTTTGCTCCAAAGATATTCTAGTATCAGAAGAAACTGGCTTGTCCGCAAGGATATACTTGCCCGGGACAACTGCTGGTGAGAAGCAAAAAGTCCCGGTACTAATTTACTTTCATGGAGGCGGTTTTGTAGCTGGAACCGCCTCCAGTGCCTTTTTCCAACCTTTTTTGAATAAACTTGCATTGCAAGCAAATATTATTATAGTTTCTATCGATTATAGAAATGCCCCGGAGCATACTTTTCCGGCTCCATTTGATGATTCTTGGACCGCCTTCAAATGGGTTGCTTCTCATGCAAGTGGAGAGGGTAATGAGCCATGGCTTAATGAACATGCTGATTTTAAAAAAGTTTTTTGTGGTGGAGAAAGTGCTGGTGCTACTATATGTCATCATTTGGGGATTAGGATTGGATTAGAGAAGGCAGTCGATACATTTGATCAAGATGGAATCAAGCTAGGTGGGATTGTGTTGATCCATCCGTATTTTTGGGGAGAAACTTTAATTGGTGACGAGGTTATTGCTGACATGACACAAACAAACTTGCTAGGGAATTTGTGGCGGGTTGGATACCCGTTGGCTAATGGGTTAGATGACCCGATAATTAACCCGGGTTTGGATCCTAATCTTTCGAAATTGGGTTGCAAAAGGGTGCTTGTTTGTGTGGCTGAAAAGGATTTGTTAAGGGATAGAGGATGGAAGTATTATGAAGATTTGAGAAAGAGTGATTGGGATGGACAAGTAGATATGCTTGAAGCCAAAGGAGAGGGGCATGCTTTTCATTTGTTCACACCATTTTGTGAAAATGCAGTGAATCTTTTTAAGGCACTGTCTTTGTTTATCAATGGGGACAAATAGATAAATGTACTTAACTAAATAAAGCTTGGAACTATATAAGCAATAAGAAAGTTTGGAATTGTACTAAATAAGACAGTGGTTTCATTTTTTCTATTATTATTATTATTATTATTCCTTATTTTTAGATATACGTTTTCGACAATTTTACTTTTTAAACGGCTAATTTTATTAACCACCGATCAACAAAGGGAAAATGTAACCAAATGTCATATAACTAAAACAAGAATTAGTTAATATGGATTGTATACATGGGCCTTCTCACGTAAGAGCAAATTATTAAAAAACATTTATATCACCTTTCAACTTGTTAATTAATCTATGTTAGGTGTAATTATATTTACAAGTACTCATGTACACGTTCTCTATTCAATTTCAATGAATGATCTAACAGGTGCATTTGTATTTAAAGGTAATGATATTCTTACTACAACAATTTTCCAATCACAATAATGATCAATTTAATAGTATTAAACTACTATACAGGTATATGTGCTAAATTACTCCGAACTAAATTTTACATCAATATACTACCCTAAAGGCTAAAACCACACTCGACTATAATGTTATAATTATTAAAATTGATTTTTCGTGTATAATAATATTTTTAATATGCATATACATCATTTAATTATAAAACACTTTTTATAAAGTAACCTTTTTTTTTTGGTAAAGTTTATTTCGATTCAGACGTGCTAAAGGTAATTTTAACCAACAAATCGCTGGACCTTCAATCTTTCCTCATGTAAAATACTTTGAGATGAGAAACCCAAGACTCTATCTGATTGTTTTATTTTTTTCTTTTTTAGAAAAGTATCTGATTGGTATTGAGTTTATGACAATTATCTTTTAAGATTATCGTATACTATTGTTAGAGTTGTAGACGTTGTATATATGGACTATGGACCATGAGCCAAAAAGTTGAAATTAAGCCCATTTTGGCCCGTAAAACCAGATAACAACTAAGACCTTTGGCTTTTTCCTTTTTTTAATTAACTGAATTAATAAAGTGATTAATTGGATAGATAATGTTTTTATGGATTAAGTCAATATAATTCTTTTTTTGTTTTTTAAGTCAGAAAACAAAAACTTTTGATAACTTAATGCATTAAGTAATTTTGATAAACCATACTTTTTTTTTTTATCAAGGCAAACATTGAAGCTAACCACACAATTGACATTAATGTTGTTTCTATTGTTCTAACATGATTTGGTTCAACATTGGTTAGGTTATCCAATTCCCCTTTTGTCTAAAATGACTTGAAAACATGGACATTACTTCTTAAGTTGACTCGAGCCAACAGATCTGTTCAAAAAGTTCCTTTAATATATTACCTTTTAATTAAGATATTATATCTTTTATATGAACAGATGACCATGAACCAAAAGTTTGAATGGTAAAGGCTAAAAGCCCATTCTTACCCCTAAATAATACGAGTACTAAATAAACCTCAAGCTAACCAAAATATTGGCATATAACGTTGTTTCTATTGTTCTAACATGATTTTGTTCAATAATTGTTTAGATTATGCAATTGCCATTCATCTAAAATGACTTGAAAAAAACATTTGTATATGTCAATTCGAACCAAGAGATTACAATGTTCAAAAAGTTCCTTTCATAAGTCACCTACAAATCAATTGACCTCAGTATTATGTACCCGGTACTAGTGCCACCCCATCCCCTATTCCCCTGCCAATCTATATCAATTTTCATTTTTGCCACCCGGTGTCATTGGGTTAACAACGCCTGCCGCTTTGCAACTTCTCAAAGTTCGCCCATTGCCAAAACCTGGCGTTTGGATATCACGCCTTGTATCTTTGGCTGATGGTTTTTGTAGTCATAAGATGGCCTCAGGAAGACCCCTTTTGCTATTACCATGAAAGATCTGCCTGTGAATATCGCATTTTTTAAGACCGGCGGCTACTGCTTCTGTTTGTGACAATGTTAGTGCTAGTAATGGTTGTAAAATGGATTCACTATTTGTTTCCATATCTTTCTCGGATTTCATGTCTTCCAACAAAGCTTTTCCTGTGTCTATACCTATTCAAAGAGCGCAGTTCAAAAGTTTTAAATGTTAGATACGTGGACCGTCTTCAGTTTCAATCTCGACATATTGATGATTTTAGCTAGGAAACATCACAGTAACTTAAATAAGAGCAAACTATGTTAGATGCAATTTCGCCGTAAAAAACCACAACATATATCACAACTTACCGGCTAGGTAGCCACCATGTACATAGCCATTAAACTTTTCGCTAGTATGCTCCCCCGTAAAATAAATACGCCCGACAGGAGCCTAAAAAGAAATCATAATAAAACTTAACTGCCACAATTGCAGGTATTGTAATCAATTTAGAATGTTCTAATGTTAACATAAGAAAAGTATATGGCAGGATGATGTACCTTAATGTTTTCAACGAGTTGAGAATTAGCATAGATTGGGTAGTTGCTGTAACTGCCACGCTGGAAGCGATTGTTGTACCAGCGTGGCACGAGTATGTCTGTAGCTTCCGGAATGTCAGGACCGAACATGTTCCTAAGCACTTCCATTGCTTCTCTCATTGTTTCTTGGTCTGATTGACATTCAACTCGTATGGATTCTCCATTTGTCAATGTTACGACAAGAATGTTTGACCCGGGGTATGCATTCTCCATATGCTGTTCAAGTAGAAACCATTTTCAGTCCATATGTTAAACTACTAGTATTCAAAATGTATACCAAATGACTTGATCATTAATAAAGATATTAGTTTTAGTTCTTTGATAGATATTAAAGAAATATGCAAAAACTCCCTTAAGTTCGTAAATTCATTTGATATTAGTAATTTATATGTACAAAGAATTCGATAATGACAGGCCATACTTTATCGATGTCTCGTGTATTTTGGTTAGTTTTTGGTTGAATATGTGTAGTATATTTTAAACTCATATATGTGAGTTGTGAAGTTACAAAACGTATTGTAGAAAAGTAGAGTATGTAGTAGAGATGAGCACGGGTCAAAGACCCGAATGGCCCAGACAGGCTAAACCTGAAGACTAAAATGTTGGTAAAATTAGGACCTTAGAAGCATGCGACTTAGGCAAGTGAAGGTTGACTATAGTTTTAAGTCAAGCAATCGTAGAAACCGAGAAGAATTTGTAGCTCAGGTATGATCGGGCTGGGCCAGTCCTGGTACTGGTTCATGTTCGATGTTCGGGATTATTTGCTCATCCCCGAGCCATAACGATTGTGAAGTTGTTACATATTAAATGGAGTAATTCATAACTTTATGTTAGATAATATCGTTTAAAAGGGGGGGGGGGGGGGGGGGGGGGGGGGACAAAAAAGTGTGACAACCTTAACATTTTGTGTTGCAATATTTATTAAATATGTTATGCTATTTGAATATAAGACATGCATATAGTGCATCATGGTGAACTCATCTATATTACTCAACTAGAAGCCAATCGACTCATTTGGGTTCTATTGATCTTATACAAGAAGACAAACTCATGAGGTAAACAACTCTGTTAGTTACTAAAAATATCTTAATTTAGTTGCAATATAAAGTATACATAAATGGTAAATGTGGGCTAATTGATAGCTACATATATCCAAACATACCTGCCAAAATGTGTAGTAGCCTCTTCGTTCATGGGCATAGATAAAGAACTCTTTTCCGGGACCACATGGCCAAAATTTACTTGGAAACTTCAAGAAGATTTTTGTGTACACCATGATATCACATTTCTTAATGGCCTCTGTTTTCCATCTCTGTTTTCATCAAAACAAACTGGTTAGTATTTTTAAGTCAATAGACATGCATTGCCCATATGTGCTCAAGAAAGTTTACTTCACAGAAAGTCACATTCAAGAATAAATAAATTACTTAGTAGTAAGTTTTTAACCATGGTACCATAATACATTAAACACCTTGAGAACTTGTGGATATCCTTTTCTTTTTCATTATAAGTCCGTGAACTTATACAATTGCCATTATGGTGGTGTCGTGTCTCAGGATAAAGTTTCTAATTAAGCTTATATTTTTAACCCCTACTTGTGTGTGCCGCGCCTATTATAAAAGCCTGTTGCTGAAACAAAAAAATGAAAATTCCAAGTCTGTTTTTTAGTCTCATTTTTGTATTACTTTAAGAACTCTAAGCAAACAAGTGACAAATGTGTATAAGCTTTGTTACAATCAAGTAGAAAGTATTATTACGCAAAATTTCTAACCAATAAGATCGTACTTTATAACTTCATCATGGGTCCTTAAAGCAATTGAGATAACCCAAGCTGCAATGCAAAGAATAATCTAAAGATAAAAAATTAATATGTCGACAAGTAATATCGCTTTCCATTGGATGGATTGTACTAAAACCAGCATATTCATCCATAGGATTTAGGGGAATGCTGTGGAACATTAAATTTGACAAAGGTATCCCCACCATTCGATAGAAACAAATTATTTACACATTCCAACTAATACATGGCCCATGATGCTAACAACTCTTACCTTAATGTGTTCATTAAAATAAACCCTAAATTGTTAGAACTGACTCAGTAACGACGCAGCTGGTATATGGTCCAAGAACAAAAAATCTTTGGGACGGAACTACATTGAAGATAGGGGTAGCCCGGTCTACATATTCGTTTAATCCATATACTGTAAATTTCTTTAATAAACATTGTGTTCTTTATTGGTGTCATGTGTTAAAAAATATAAGATACCCGTCAATATTACTAACTCTAAACTTTTGGATATTCTCTTAGCAATGAAGCTTATAAAATTGTATCTGTGCAACTTAATGATAAATGAAAACTACTAAAAGTTTCAAAAAACTCTTACTAAAAATCCTTAAAAATCGCTAAGAATCGTATTAATCTAGTTGTTAACTATGCACGGATACAAGGTAATGTCAAAAAATATGTGTTACAGGTTATTTTCAGTTCTGGCCCCGTCACTAGAAAATCCGATAGAAGAGATTAATCTAGCTAAAAGATGTGGAACTCTTTACTAAATCATTGTAGATATGGAAAGCACCTAGATAGCTAATAAGGACAACACAATGAAAAATGGTAGCTTGCAAAATGTGATAAAGATTTGGAACATATATACTAGGTGGTGGCCACAAATTTTGATCCCTATATATAGTATGTCTTATAGCTTTGTCGTAGGCATGTGCCTTATGTAAGATCAAATGGCACCTTATAGACATTAACTAGATGATGTCGAATTCATGGCATTAACTTATATATGGCATCAAATTTTATATGCATATCATATAGCCCGATTGTGCAATGAAATTAGATTGCAGATGCCCTTTATTTTTCTGTTTTCTTGATGATTCTGTCCTAATATTAAATGTAGATCGAATGCACGTGCAAGTAAACCACATGGCTTGGGGTTGTACTTTTGATTAGAAAATATATAGAGGTTGTTTCGGGTCAATTATAATAAGACATCATCACACGAATACACAAGAGACACCAAGCTAGCTATATACAAGGTAAATAAGTCTTATGTCACAAATAATTGGAGGGAGAGAGTGAAGGATTCTCACAGGCAAGTAAGGTTCGAAAGAAATGAGTTGGCTTTGAAGAACACCGATACTAACTGACAAAATGACGTAGGTGGCTTCGTAAACAGAACCGTCCTCTGTTGTAACTGTAACGCCATCCCTCGAGTGTTGTATTTCTCGGACAACCTGCATTCATGAAAACATGTATGAACGTCGTTATTTTACTTTCTTTATTTTATTTCCAAAAGTAAATATCGATAACACAATATTTTAATTAATGAACCAACACACATATCACAGAATATAGATCATCTAGCTAGAGTTGTTTCCAACTTTACTAGTAAGTTAAAAATATCATGATTCTTGGGTTAAAATCAAAGATCAATACTCAAAGATGACTTTAATCTAAAGGTCAATATTCCTAACTTTACTAGTAAAGTTAAATTTAACTTAGATTATCTTCCTGTACATCGTAGTAATTTAAGAAGACAGACATCATAGATTCTTTAAACAAAGTCAAACAATGCAAGATAATGAGCTCTGTGCATAGAATAACTTGAGCTTAACAACTACTCGTATATATTAAATTGTGGTACAAACTAATTTGTCTATAGAAAAATGTGTAGTCTGATTAAATTTTTATGTACTTTCATAACCGTGCATAGAGCACTGGGAAAAGCTCTTTTCAAGAAATGTTTTATAAATCTATGAAGTAGATCAACCCCTATATGTATGTGCGTTTTATAAGTGCAACTAGATTAGTTGTCGTCTTTCAAAAGCACTCGACTAACATGAATTCTTTTTTGGATGAATGGTATATTTTGGATGGATTTATATATAGGGGTTGTAAAAAAAAATATATTTGTAGAACAAGTCGGGAATGTCGGGCTTCGCTAGATAATTATAAAAGTGGAAGACCTGACGTTCCCAACACCGGGCTTTGATACTTTTGCCGTTCGTAGGAGGTTGTGATTGGAAATTAAAGGCACTAAAAGAAGTGGGTCAAAGACAGAGGTTGGTGACTGTGGCTTTCATAAATGCTTGCAAAAATCTCAAATATATATTGCACATAAAGTATCAAAGGTTGGCATTGGAAACTTTGGGTCTTCTACGTTTATGATTAGTATTTGACAAAGCGTAACGTTCTTAACTTGCGCACCAAATTTATCTAAAAAAGCACCAAAATAATCATGTAAAAATTTCTGGCTAACAACAATAAGAAAATCAATACCAAACTTATTAAAGATTTCAATCTTCATAAGAAATTACAAGTAGCGAAGTCTATTACTTAAAATTCACAATTTTCTTCTCACTTTATCTATTGAAATTTTCAATATTGATTTTAAGTACTTCCCTAAAATGTCTCTCCTATCTATTCTATATTTATCTAAAATAACTATAATACTCTTTCTCTCTCCTCAAATCTTAACCAATCATCTTTTTTCTCTCTCCTCCATAAATCATTTATTCCTCCAATTCATTCAAAATCTTTTATCTCAAAAACCGTACATCGATAAATTATAAAAATTGTATGGGTGTTCTAAAAATTTCATGCTCTTTCATTAGAGTTGTCATTCGATATACTTTCGACAAATTTTTAAATCCGAGGGCGGAGCCCATACGGCTAAGGCATTTGACTATCAAACTCTATGACATATCAACTCCTATAACTTATCATACTTCATGACCTAGATATCAATTGCGGCAGGTACTTGCTCTCGTTCATAAAAAAATGAAATGTATTATGGTCAGAGAAGTATCTATTCAAAAGAAATCGTACGACATGAAAATATCATGAAGACACAGCGAAGTCAAAATTCAATGATATTAAACCTTTTTTTTTCTTCCTAATTATGAAAATATCATGATCCAAACGACTCAAGTGATATATAATGTGCCTAAAATATAAGCCTAAAGGTATGTCTAATAAGAATGAATTGACACATGGTAAATTCAATAATAAAGATTATGAAAGAGAAAATATATAATTCACGTGTCAAAAATTGAATAGATTAGACACACTTTTAGACACATTTTTTTTAACGTTCGTGTCACGGGACGGCTAGCCGTTACATCCAATTGGGCAGGCAGTTACTACTAGCGACCGATTCACAAAGTCAAGGAACCACAGGGGAGGGAAAACCACACCAATTTAGCCGCTACAGAAGACGCGACATATTTATCATTATCTATTAATTTTAGCCACACCCTACTATGTGAATGTTTATATATCTTCCAAATTGATCCATCAAATGTACTATTTCCTAAATAAATTTAGCCACTTTATGGCATATCTGTCCTTCACGTTTAAAATGGACAGAAGAAAACTGGCTGTATATATGCTGGCTAATAAAACAAAGAACTGATTGGCATATAATACGAAACACAACTCTCAAATCTAAAATGATCAGCAGTACGTATCTACCAACCGTGTTTAGTTTTAGACGATTGTCTAGGATTTTGCCATCCGATGTAAATAAGAATTCTTCCGCCATCTTGTATAGTAAATACTCGTAACCTCTTGGATCCGCCACTAAAAACTCCCTCTCCCCAAAATCCACGTATGTCGAAATTGGTTCGACCTCTACATAATAAAAGATTTAATAAAGCGTCAAAATTTTATAAATTCGCATATAATAGGGATTTTCTAACTTGTGTCATTAATGTGGGACTTGAACGTGCAAAACCTCTCCATTATTGTTATTGGTATCTCAGCTTAACCACTTGAACTGAAAATTGTTTGTTTGTTTTTTTTTTTTTTTTTTTGTATGTTCTTTAACACGCAAGTTAGAAAATCCGAGTATAATAAGATAGCATGACTTGAAGTACCAAGAAACGACATTTCATCATATATTTTATTACCCATGCATGTAGTGAGATATATTTGTTTTTCTCAAAGTGCATGTTTTCGGTCTAGTTTAACTATATAATATGTTTCAAATTGTATATGCTTCCAAAAAGTTGCAAAAGCCTTCAAAAACTGCGAGCTAATGCCCAAATGGAAATGGAATATGAGATAGGAGAGTCTTGTTACAACAAATTTATATATATAATCTAATAGTTTATCTTTCCACTAATCAATCTAATACAACCGATCCACGAAAATTTTAATTTGTTATAATAATATGGGTTAGTCATTCATCCTATCATGACATATTATTTCCAAAAACCAATCATATTAAAAGAATCACGAATATGTATTAAGTTCACAACTTAAACTTGACTTTCAAGCTAAAATAAAAAGGAACTAAGTCAAAGTATCATAAACTACTCATTGGTGTCATTTACTTCATCACATTCCATCAACTTTTTTATTCTATATGGTAAAAAACGATGAATCTTTTTTTTGAACATAAAAAAAAAAAAACCGATGAATCTACTTTTACTTTATAATACCCCCAAATAATCTTAAATATATTCATGTCAGAAATTAAATTCTGAACTTCACCTCATGACCTCAATAAACACGAATTTCTACTAAACGAGTTAATCCTATATTGGCTCCATCAACCATTTTGATAAATAAAAAAATTGTCTTAATTGATCTACATGACTAAATGGAAATGATATTCATAAGTAAAAAAAAAAAAAGGAGTGGCTAGGATACTAACCAGCCATTTCGAAATCATGAAGAATAAAATCAATTGCCAACTCAATAGGTGTTTCTGGTTTACTAAAGAAAAAAAAAAGGACAAGATGTGAATCATATCGGTCAGCAAATCAACAAGTAATTAAAACTTCATATACACAAAAGTTTAAAAAAACAGATAGAAATTCTTGATACTATATATTATATACTAGTCACGTAAATGTCCGTGCACATGCACGCGATGTGATAGTGTACTGTGGTGATGGTGGCGGTAACGTTGGTAGCAGTGCGGTTATTAATATAAAAATAAATTTATAAAAAATGTTAGTGTGGTGTTTAAGGCATATATTGTAGATGTATTACGTGGGACAATATAAATTAATGAACAAAAAAGACGAGATATTTTGAATTATATACCAATGTACTCCGTAGATATTTTGAATTATATACCAATGTACTCCGTAGTATAGATATAGATAAAGAAAGAGAAGTGTGAGAAGAAAAAAAAAAAAAAAAGAGATATATAGAAGCTACCAAAGAAAGCCAAAAAAGCACACGTTGTGCGTATGTCTAACATTTATGTACGTGTGTAGTGCGTGAAAGCAATATGTAGATTATAATTAAGAGGACTTACGTGGAAAGTTGGGAGACATGATGAGCCGATGATAGAAGGCTTTCCTGATCTGTTCGTAGCTTCTCAATCGCCATCTCAACCGCCTTCTTATACGTGTCTCCAGCCACCCCACTCGGAAATATCTTCCCACTGCCAACACATCATATGTAACATTATATTTCGATGTAACAATTTTATTATATACATTTGAATTTTTTCCACCGGCACAATATGTTACTCTAATAAAACAGCCGTTCAGAAAAAATACCTAAAATAATTCAATATTACTAGTAACTAAGAAATTTTTTTTTTTTTTGATATATGTCATTTTTCATCATATGGTACGACATAAGTAGATAGAATACGAGAAAAGGTAAAAAAAAACTAAGTGTAATACTTGTGTGTTGCCTAATTTAACACACTACAAGAAAATGTTATATAAACGTAAATTAATTTTACGTGTATAACATTTTCTAATTAACAAATGTCATATTGTACCTTTTGTCGTAAATGTTGTAACGAGCATTACTATAATCCGAAAAACATGTACGAAGGTTGGATTGAACCGCAAGGTCCCAAACCGGATTGGATTGTTTTCCACCCACACCCGCAATCCATCCGGCACCAAGTTCGACCGATACGTTGCCAAAATCTTGTTTTTTAATCCTTCCTCCGATGCTATCAGATGCTTCTAGAATCAAAATGTCCTCTACTCCGTTCTTGGCTAAAACTTGTGCCGCCGATATCCCTATAGAAACATATTTTTACATATCTCGTAAATATATGTACAAATGTGTATGTAATTTAATTTATAGAACTATTGATATATATATATATATATATCTTATTAATATGTTTGATGTTTAATTACCGGAAATTCCTGCACCGATGATGATAACTGAGCAATGATTTTGAGATTCCATAGGTGTATGTTTTTTTTTTTATTAGAGAGAAAGAGAAAGAGATTTGGAATAATGGGGAGAGATGATGTTGTGGTATAAAAAGGATTTGTCGAGGGTTAAAATGTCATTTTTGGTGAAAAACAAGTCATTTTCACACGCACGAAAAAAAATATCAATGTTTTTGTGTGCATTAATATTTGCTTAATTTGGAGCGATGAATACTTCGACTCGATGGATATCTGTTTCATGCGGTACATTTTCAATAATAGATGTAGATAAACTTTTACTTTCATATACTTTTATCACCTGTACGAGTCAGATGTCCGTATATTAAAACGGAAATAGTGGTTGCAGCATGGGATCGTGGTGGAGACGGCAATGGTGGTAAATTGTAAAAGTAATTGACGTTAAAGGAGGCAATTTAGTTATTTTAAGGATTGAAGGATTTGTATTGTAAATTATGAATATTTTATTAAAGACATTATAGGTATATCAGGTGAAGATATTTAAATTAATTAATTAAGGAGTGAGGTATTTTTGATAGTTTAGAGTTTTAATTTGTGGTAAATCATTTTTAACCTTTTACCTTTGGGAGATGATCTGTACACCACCTGGTTTTGACCGTACACCACCAAATGTTCTTTAGAGTGTTGTACAGTACAATACTATATAGCATGTTTGGTGGTGTACGATCAAAATTGGGTGGTATACAGAATCACTTACCTTTACCTTTTGACATTTTAGTATTATCTATATCTACATTTATTATATAAAATAAATTACATATTTTTCTTTTAAACAATTCAAAATTTTAAATGGTAAATCTTCATCTAGTACAATTATTATACCCTAAGACAATATACAACATATATCCCTCAACTCTCAAATAATCATGTTAACCCTTCTTAAATCAATTAATTTTACACTCACCACCGCTGCACATCGCCGTCACCGGTGTCGTCTTCGCTACTACCATTATTGATGCATCGTGCGAGCAAACGTCTATTTTATTATTATCAGAACCTTGTTTTTCCTTATTTTTTTTATCTTTAAATTTAAGATCTTGTCATACCTTAAAATAAAGGTGCAAATACCAGTTAACCGGTTCCGGTTATTTTTTTTAGTAATCGATTCCGGTTATTTTTAAAAGAAGAAAAAACCGATTACGGTTAACCGGTACCGGTTAATAACCGGTTTGGGTTTTAAAAAACTATAACTGGTGTAATCGGTTTCGGTTAATAATAACCGGTTAACCGATACCGGTTAACCTAATAGGTTATTTTTTTAACCGCCCACTATCAATAATATATAAGCCAAAAGGGGTTTTATTTTTCAACATAAAACAAGTTGTTCCGTTCGGATCTACCCACAAATACCACTGATAACACCATTTCTCTTCATCATCATCTACCCCTCATAGCCGCCACATATATTGATATATATATATATATATATATATGACTGGGCGGTTAGTGGAACACACATACACACACAGGCACACAGCCACACGGTACGTAATATTTTTGATGATCTTGAAGAGGTGATTCAGTGGAGGATCTTGAAGAGGTGATCAGTTGGTTCTTTCTCCGGTCTCCGATGCTTTTTCTTTCTTTCCAGATGTATGTGACTTCATTTTTCTTTTTATATCTCGATGTATGATCTTGAATAGGTTAACTTTTGAATTGGTTCGGTTAACCGGTTTTTTTTTCACCTCTACCTTAAAATATAACAAACTAACAAAAACAAAACAAATAAAAGAACGGAGCCCATTATTCATTTTCAACCGCGGTGAACCATTTTGCTTATTTCTTTTCCCCCGTCGCTTTCCATACAAGCCTGATGCGCTGATCGGGGGCGATTCCGTAACCTTTATTTCTTATATAAAGATCATTAGTCTCTCAACGTTATTTCACCTTTGATTTCATTCACAATTAAAGATGGTTTAATGACTTTTGCATTACTACATACTAGATTGGTGTTCGCGCAATACAGCGGCGATAACGACGACAGTGATGGTGTGGTTATTAACATAAGGTAATTTAATTGTGGTCGCAAATGTGATAAATTGTTGCCTGGGATATAAAAGAGGGGAGGAGGGGGGAGGGAATTTGAGTTAGGGTTTTTGCTATGTGTTTCTGCGTGAAAGAGAGATAGAGGTTGAATTCTTCTTAAAGGCATTTTAGTTACAGTCTATAAAATAAAAATAAAAATGTATTAAGATTGAGGGTAAATGTGTCATTTCAGTTTCTTAAAATTAAGGAGGAGGAAGAGTAGTTTTGTTTTATAAAGAAGTATAGATATAGATATCAAAAATAAAATTTAACTGATAAAAGAATCAAAGAAAATTAAATATGATAACTAATTATGTATGATCCTTTATAATTAAGTTTTACATGTGTGTTTTAGTGGTTATAAGAAAGCACAATAACTTTTATTAAAGGTACACTTGGCAACAAGATTTTAAAAGCTTTTAACAGCATGAAAATTCCATTCTCCCTCGACTTCATGTACGAATAAAGTGGTAAAAGAATAATAATATAATAAATCATATAGAATCAATGAATTCGTAGTAAAATCTCTCTATAATGTATTTTAGTACAATTTTTTGCTGATATAAGAATTAAATGGTATAGTTTATTTGTTGGTAGCTTTAAGGATTTAAAGCATGACTCTTGCTTTCCAATCATGTCAAAAATAATTGTCAATGTGTTTAACTTTTGGAATAAATTCCGATAAAGGGAAAGAGGATAAAAAAATTAAACTTGCTCTAGCAAAACATAACTTATTAACAAAAACAATAGTGGTTCAAGTGCTTATGTTGTACTCGTGCTATGCGGGAGATCATGGGTTCTATCTAAATTAGATGATTTATCAAACAAAAAACATAACCACATAAGATATAGATTATCTTGTCAATGAGGTTGGTGGCCCATAGGTAAGGTCATTGATTTTGGGAGGATCTATCTGGGTTAGAGTCTCATTATCCACATTTTTGGGGTTGATTAATTAAAATTTTTCGAGAGTTTTGGGTTTCATCCCAAACATACGTGTAATTTAGGAGTAGCAGTAGTTCAGAATGTCGTTCTAAAAAAAGATTCTAGACTATCTTTTTTTAGTTATATAAAGAGATTATGTGAGGGTAGTTTTTTGTGGTTTAGAGGCCAACAATTGAACAAAATCCTTAAATAAATTTAATTTTACGAATTCTTCTAATATTCAATTTTACACAAGAAATTTTGTTTCTACAGCACCAAAGATTTACATAAATATGATCAAGTGGTTGGTTTTATAGAAGTCCACTCTCTACGCCCTGATCGCAGTGGCGGTCAACTTCACCTTACTTTTAATTGGTTTTCTTTGAAAAATTAAGGCCATTTGCCCATTTTGTTCATTGCTTGTAATGTGGGCAAAATATAATTAGTGACGGGGTGGCAAGATGAAATTGGTGGATATTATAATTAAAATGCAGTCAAACTTGACTTCGTACATAATCTACATATCAAACGAGTCTATATCTCTATAAACGAGTCAAACTTATATAAACTTGAAACTTATCTAAAAAAATTTAATTTTTACATTAATTTCAAACTAAAATCTATCTATATATATATATATATATACATACATACATATACTATAAAACAGTTGAACTAATAACTTATTAACTAATCAAATCGCTTAATTTCATAAAATTGATTCTCGCTTATGTCATCATTTATATTAACTATAAATTAAAATTCATTATAATCATTATCCAAATATATTATTATATTAGTATTTATATTAATTTGTAGAAAAAGTCTCATAAATTTACACCTTTTGTTTTCCATCAATAATTTACACCTTTTCGCCCTGAATACTTAACTTATATTTATTTTTATCCATCAACTTGAGAAAATTTTATAAAGGTTTTCTAAGAAGTTACAAAAAGTATTTATATTTAATATTTTAAAGTTACAATTGTCACTCAAATCAAGTGTCTTAATTGTTATTCCTAAATATGAAAACAATCATAATTGTTATCTAACTAAATTTTAGACCCGTGTCAAATACACGGGTTTACGATATTATAAAGATTAGATTATCATCAAAGTTTAAGTATATGCAAGCAAAAAAGTCTTATAAATTCAAATAAAAAATTTAGCCGAAAAACAATCTTGGAAGTTTAAACAGTAAGAAATTAATTCAAAATAAAGTCATTCAATAGTTTGAACATTAAGCATGCGTTAAATTAGGTTTTGATTGGTTTTGATTAACTATTAGGTTTTGATTAACTATTCCCTTTTAGGTAAACTAGGTTACGTTAAATTAAGCATGCGTTTCTGATAGAAGAAGAAACCTATTTGAAAAAAAAAAAAACGTGTTGATAAAATTATTTTGGTTAATTTGGCTTTTAGGGATGATTTCTAGTGTGAAACACGTCTCATGTCATATGCTTTACCATGATTGAATTGAAATGGTCAGATAGTTGCAACTTAGGTGGTGGTCAATTTCAACTCTATTTGAACTTCCAACGACATTGACGTCATGTTTCTTTTAGTTAAACTTCCTTTCATTTTGCCACATCATTTGATCCCTTTCACATGCATATACACGTGTGTTTATATCCTTAAGATTTAATTTCCTTTAGTCCTATATGTGTTTATCTATTATGAGGTTTTATACATCCAAATGAATTTTTACAAAAAAAAAAATTGAAATTCTAATGATTTTTTTTAAAAAAAAACAATTACTTTAATAAATACACCAAATGATACTCATGGGGATCGATCCACTTACCTCCAAATATGAAGAACCCAAATAGGAGCCTATGTGTGACAGATCCACCAAAGTGAACATGGCGAAATACTAGTGACAAACTGACAACATAGAAAAATTATGAAGTACTAAGTTAAGGAAAAAAAGAAATTCTTCTGATCAGGCCTGATGTTTGTCGAGTGTAGCCGGCCCAACGGAGCTGGGCCCAAATAATATAGGGGCACGTATTTATAGTCCATAACTTCAATATCGCGGACTCGCGGAGTATAAAAAGGGGAACCTTTAACTTGCGTAAAGTTAATTTGGTCCTTCCGTAAATATATTTATACAATATTTTAGGGGTAATAAGAAGTGCGATCAATTCCTAAGTCGTCAAAGATTTTATCAAAGTAAAGATCCTACCAATCTTATTGGCATAAATATATTATACTTTATAGTTCATGATGTGGGTCATTATGCAAAAATGTGAAGTGTACGAAACATTAATATACAGTTTAATTATTACTAATATACATATTCACTAAGGATTTTCAGTCAAACACTTCCTTTCCTACCTATATTATATATCAGTGGTAACTAAAATGTATGTCGATATTAATTAAGTTGTACGTTAAATAGTTAACAAAATACATCTTCTAAGAGACTGTGATACAACCAGTGGTGGATCTTGAAAGTTTTAATGGTGGGCGTCAAAAAAAAAAAAATTTTTTTGCCAGTTTTGTATCCGAGTATTATATTAGGGTCATGTTTACTAATTCGGGTCGGGTCAAACAAAAATAATACTAATAATCCAAGTTTTTCATTTAAATTATCAATACATAGTTTTTAACAAATAAAAAACTACATTTACTTATGAAAATACCAGGACAAAAGGAGTGTACTAGGCGCTAGATTTACAAGTCTGCGTTCCGATCTTTAAGCTCTTTGAACAAATCTACTATCCAACTCATGTATCTGTATATCCAATGTGGCTGTAAACAAATCTACTCGGTAGTAATGTTCAAATGTGACATGAGGATATTTTTACGAGGCCGAAATCGAGTAGATGTATATGGACCTTTCATATCCGGCATCTCTACTTGATGCTTGTTACATAAAAAGGTCATTTCGTCAAGTAAAGAATCAAACACACTATTTCTGTAATTATTTAGACTCGCCTTAGTTGTTGAAACTAAAAAAAAGGACAGAGACAAGGTCTAAAATATAAAAATTATTAATGGGCTAAGTGAACCGTAGGGTATAAAAACTAAGGAAGTAAAGTTTATTGGACTATTAATTATCAAACATATCAAAAAAAATTTTAAAAATAATCCCTGGGGCAGACTTAATATACATAATTTTTTTCAAACGAAATACGGGTATATTAGCACTACTAATCGAAAAACGGTGGTGGCCCGGGCCTCCACGGACCCCTATAAAGAACAGCCCTTGGATACAACATATGAGCCACGGTGGTTACACTTAGAGCCATTCAATCTAAGGCAGAACCATGGCGGCTAAGGGTGGAGCTCACTGGTAGTGGTGGTGGTGGGTGTGACGCGGAAAAAGGGGGAATGAGTAAAAGATGAAAATTAAAAATTTCGCACCACAACCTTACCTTATAATTCACAGCCAGATAATAACTTATGGTTCTTCGCATGATAGATTTTTAGTTTTTATTGATTATGAAGAGTTGATCGATAATTTTGCTTCGAAACATGCTAGAAGAATGACATTATTCAAAGTCTAAGTTTTAATGCATACAGCTATAAGCCGAAAATCTTTGTTATAAATTTTTTGATACTTTTATATATACTCACAATCTTTTTATTATTTAATAAAATTATGAAAATTTATATTTTATCACGCTGGGATTTTGAAATCCACGGGATAGATTGGACAGCCCTGTGCTGATAAATAAAATTGATCAAAGAAAACAAAATGGGTTCATGGAGTCATGGGCTACATGACAATCCTTTATTTCTTGGCATGCCAACAACTTATGGGTCAAAATATATGGGCTCTCTTTAGTGGTGATTTAGGCTAAACATAGTTATTGTTGTATGTTATACCATAAGTCCACATGTAATTTGGATTCCAAGTTTACCAAAACAGCAAATTTCGTGTCTTTGTTAGAAAAAAAATAATAATAATAAATAAATAAAATGTTTCAAAAGAAAAGACAAATATAGTTATAAATTTTTGAAATACCAAATGTTATTAAATTATATTAAACATAGTGAAATGTTCATTTGAAATTAAAATTTCTGTAAAACCAGAAAATTAACCAAAACATAATGTGATCTGAATCAAATACAATGTGTTTTTATTGTGCTTTTTAAAAACACAATATGTTTTTGTTGTGTTTTCTAAAAACACACTGTGTAAGTTTAAAATCACAGTGTGTTTTTTATAACACGTGAAAATCAGAAAACTGTTCAAACACACTGTGATATGAACTTAACACAATATGTTTTAGAAACACATTATGTTAAACCCAGATCACAGTGTGTTTTAGACGTTTTTCTAGTTTTCATAAAAAAATTAATTTTTCAAATGATCACGATCCATTAAACATAACTTAAAATCCAACTTCGTACCAAATAAGTCATAAATATATTTTAATACTCTCAATTTGATAAGATGCTTCTTACTTTAAGACTATCATGTTCCATTCACTTGGTGAAAAACTGAAAATAATTTCTTTTCTATGGATATTTGCTATCTGCAAAAAAATGAAAAATCCCTACAGTGCGGGAGAAATGGTGCTCCGATCCTCTAGAAGGGTGTATTCTCTAATTCTTTTATGTTGTAAGAATAAAGGTGTGCCCATTATCGGCTTTATCTCGATCTAGCCTTCTTTTTTCCTTAAAAAAAAGTCAAAAAAGGGACAATACTGTTTGAGATCGATCGGTGTACTTAACCCAAAAGAGGTTGATTATCTTGGATAATTTTTGACAAAAACATCCTCCAAAGATCATATCGGTCCCATGTATATTATATTGTTACAAGAATATAATGGGAAGTGAGAAAGATGCTGCAAAGTAGAGATCACAACCTACAAGTGGATCTTAATTGCGTATAAAAAGGTGCATATATCTTACCATTTAATTATTATCTTGATTTGATTAGTTACTGTAGTAGTCAAATAAGTCAAGAGTAATAATTAACTAACATATGACATCATGCAAGTGATTAATTCGTTTTCTTATTTTACCCTTATTAACATTTTTGATTTTTAAACTTGAAACAAAAAAGATCAAAAGAAGGATTTTTTCATTCATATTCAATATATTTACATAAATAAACTGCGTAGTAGCAGTTACATACAAAAGAGTCTAAAATATGGGCTCCGCCCTTTGCATCATATCCATCATCGCCCATATGAAACTATTAATCAGAGGCAGAAGGCTTCAATTTTTTGGCGACTTGCAAGTAGATCAAATCTACCTTCGTCGTTTGAAGTTCTTCTTTGGTTTTGGCCAATTCTGCCTCCAATTCCCTGATCCTGGAAACTTGCGCTTTCCTCTCATCTAAAAGTTGGAAAATATATTGATTTTGGCTCTTGATTTCTTCATCTTTGATTCGCGCAACTTCCATATGTGCGAACCTCATTTGGGAGAAACACTGGGAAAGCATTACGAAAAGTTAGTTTTATGAATCAAATGAAATAAATAATAAAATGAGAAATTATTTTCTTACATAAAGAAGTCTTCTTTCCGACTTCGTTGTTCCCCAATTGACCCTTGGAGGATCGTGAACTTCAAGATGCGAATCGCCATTGCTAATTTTTGACATATTTATATTGTGAGAGTTGATAGAAATGGAAAAGAGAATAAGAACTTTTTTAAGCATAAAACAGATTCGTGATTTTTCACTAAGGATTGATGCGTATATATGGAGGTTTGAAAAGATGGGAAGTAAACCGTCTAGACTCTTGGTTATCTTGTTTCCACGCGTCTTATCCTCGGGGTAGTTTCAAAATTAACTTGTTGACTTTGGTCAAAGCGTACTCCGGAAGATTCAAAGTTATTTTAACAAAATAGTTTTTATTTAAATAACTTTGGGGGCAATTGTTATGGGTGAAATTTCAGGTTTCATTATCTTGAAGCTCCAAGATCTTGGACTCCCAGGATCTTGACATATTTGAATATTCTGATTACTTGTTAATATATTACTAACGATATATTTCAAGTATTGTTTCCATGTGAGATTAATATGCAGGTTCTGGAATATTCAACGTAAAGCATAAGGAAAATATCTCTAACGGTACAATGAGATTCAACACATGTCTTATTTGATCAACACGCAAAGAAGAATAAGTATGCCATTATAATCGGACTTCATGACTGATTTCCGCATGAGGAGAATATCTTCAAACGGCTACTATATCAAGTCAAGATACTCTCCAACGTTCACTAGAAGAAGACCAGGAAGATCCCTACAATTTCGGATAATTAGTTATTTTGTAGCTCTATATAAACAAGGGGTTGATCGATCATTAGACATACATTCATTCATTCATACTCATTTCTGCTCACACTTGTAAACACACACACATCTCTCGTTACTTTACGTTTTACTCACTTAGAAAGATCGATCAACCTGCTTTATCATTGTAATCAATTTAACACCATTAATAAAAGAACAAGGCAGGAACGGTTGCTTCCTCCCGGGGTTTTTATGCCGACAATCCTCAAAGGATTAAGGTCTTTTCCTCGATAACAAATCTCGGTGTTCTTTGCTCCTTTCTCTTTTATTTACTTCATTTATTTACGATTATCATTCTTTATCTTGTTTCTTTTATCATTATTTACATTGTATTTTATCATAATACAGTTTGCGAATTCTTTTGACAACCTTCTTTTGCTTAAGTCAACATAATCTTGGTTTATCATACTTATTTTATACGCATCTTTGAATCTAAACGTATTTTACAAGTCCTTAACCTCACGAACGAAAGTTTGGTTACACAATTGATCTAAGTCTTCAACGTATATTATCTTAGGTAATTTTTGACCAAAACAAAGGGTATAAGAACAGAGGTCAGATTCAAGAACACTTAAGTGTCTTGACAGGTATGTTCAAAGACCCCCTCTTCTACCAAGAAGGGTTAGAGCAAGATAATAACGAAGCAAAAAAATAAACCACCAAACAAATTAAATCACTCAAGTTTCATATAAAACTTAACAATAATCTTTGAACCTTCAATAACAACTTCATAATACATAGAGATAGACATAGCAGAAACACTTAACCAGATAATTTTTGCAGAAAAATAAAGATCCCAACTGATAGGCCACACTTTTCTTACTCAGAACACTCCAAACAAGAAACAATTTACTACAAGAAGGGAATGACAGAACACTTACAGGGGGGTTGCCAACAGTATTTCCAAATACCAGAAAGAGGACATAACGAGGCAACAATATACTCCAGAGAGATCAGTATCAACCCTAATGGATTAATACAGAAAAGGAGAGATATTCAAGAAACAAACCCAGATCTACAAAGATTAGATTTGAATCCTTGATAAGAACCACTCCAAATGGCAAGATCCAAGATCTAAAGAGATTTGAATCCTACACACGAGCAGTAAGAAAGATAAATATCTATATAGTATTAAAAGGATTTCGATATAACTTATATATATATGTGTGTATATAAATATTCTGTATATGTGTAAATAAATTTGTTTTAATAAAATAAATAAAAAGAATAAAAAAAACTGATAGTCGATGAAGACGATGAAGAAATTTAGACGATTTTGAGCCTAAGCTCTCATACCATGTAAAAAATTATGTATATATAAAAGATTTTGACACTCAACAAGCAGCAACACATACACAAACTCAACCATATGAATATTATCGATTAAAATAGTTTTTTACATCAACAAAAAACAATCAGAAACAAGATAGAGGGTTTTAACCAACGGTCACAACGGCTGCTCGAAGAGGTGTCTGTTACAGTGGACGGGTTTGACTTATATAGCCAAACCCTATATGAAGTTACACAACCAGTCCCTTTATTTATTAAATATACAAATCAAGCCTAAATCATAAACTGAAGGTAAATGACTGGAATTGGTCCCTGAAGGCAATATCAATGTCACACTAAGTCCTTGCAACCCTTCTTCTTCAATCCTTGCATAATGCCCAGCTTCCTTTCTATAGTTCCTTGATCTTGACTCTCAATCATCAACTAGCTATAATGTAACAAGCCTGCACAAACCTTTCCAAGTAAATATCCACAATTGATTTGGTATTTTAACATAAATTTCTAAAATTTTAATGTTATTTCCGATTTATGTGGCTAACAAAAAGTGAAAATATCTCATCCATTCAACAACCTTACCAAAAGAAAGATTTATGTATTAATCAACAGGTCTCAATCGTGATAATTTGATGCAAATTGGATTCTTTCGATGATATTTGATCACTTAGCCTTAAGATATGATGATTTGATTCAAATATAAAATAACTAAACATATTAGTTATGTGACTATTCGATCTATAGACTATAATGTTATTTACACAGCTTACTATAGGTTCTAATAGCTATAGGTTACGCTTAAACCCAACTTTAATCATCAATGTGAAGTCAAATGTTAAATATCACCCACCACGTTGTAGTTTATTCGTGTCAAGGAGTCAATGTCAACGTAAACTTCACTTTCCATTGAACATGGCATAATTACAATTATATACACACAACTTCAAATACAATTCTTTAAAGAGTGATCAACATATTATAAAATTATATAATATTCAACTTGTGAAAGTCATCTCTAGGCTTAAAAGGCATTTGCTAGTTACATTTCAACCCCATCTATTCATGTTAATTAACCACTTCACTTGGCCAAAAGTCGATTTGAATAGTTCAAAGACATACACATACGATGATACGAATATAGCTTCGTTCGTAGCTAGTATTATGTGATTAATTTATACAACTTTTCCAAACATCAATGCTATTAATTATTCTAATGGTTCATTTTAAATATCATAATTTAACTTTCTGTGTTTTTTTCTTTCAAAACTTTGATCGTAAATATTTTTATTTGCTTTACATAATACTTGTCATAAAATATATGACTAATTTAAGTTTTGAACGTATTTTTCAATTATATAACTTTCATCATTTATTATAAAACAAAAGCCGCAGCAATAATCAAAGTAGTTTCATATTTCTTTTATAATGTAAACAAAAATATTTACGATATTGTTAATAAAAAACACTTAAAATCAAATTAAGATATTTAACATGTAACAGATGAAGCATTAATTGTTTATATTGCCATTGCTGAGTCCATAATCTAAGAAATGAGGTTCAATATTTGCCGTAGAAAGAACCTATGTTAGGTGACAGACTAAGCGCCGATTATATTTTAGGCTGTTGTTGGTTATTTATGAGAAGTTATTTTGGCTAATGAAAAGTTTCTTTTCTATTTTGGTGATCCATGTCAACTTGATTTAGCTAATGAATTAATAGCATAGCAAATAAACACAAAATCAATTACCAAAATTAGGTAATGATGATCCAAGTAACAAGTTGTTTTGGCCATTAAAACGTTTTTTTGTTTCTGTTTGGGTGATTCATGTCAAGCTGATTTAACCAATGTGTAATTAAAGTAAATAAACAAAAAAACCTGTTTACTCAACTGAAATTGTTTTGGCAATGAAAAGTTTTCTTTTTATTATGGTGATTCATGACAACTTGATTTATCAAATGAAAGTAAAGCAAATTAGTACAAAAATGGATTAAATTTAGGTTTATGATAATCCAGGTAAAAGTATTTAGCAGATGAAACTCTTCTTTTCTATTTTTTTGATCCGTCGATCGGTTGATGTATTTACCAAGGGGCTTCCTATTGACACCCTTTTTCTGCTATTGACACCCCTCAGATGAGGCGAAAATTTTGAGCTGAAGGGGCAAATTTCGCCCCATCTGACCTAACAATTTAAATCAATTCATTTTTAGCTTTAAGTCACCTCAAGCTGACACGTCAGAGCAGAAGGGGCAAAATTGGATATCAGAAGGGGCGAAAAAACTTTTACCCATACCCCTTCACCTTTATGTCACTTTTACCCATACCATTTTTTACCCATACTGTTTTTTACCCGACCCGTTTTTACTCATACCGTAAATCACCTTTATGTCACTTTTATCTGAAAATGTCGGGGGAAAAAGGGGCGAATTTCGCCCCATCTGCCATTCGCCCCTTCTGCTCTTGCTAACCTCCTACCTATATATGCATGTACAAATGATTCCATTTATAGTAAACTTCAAAACGGTATCCAAATATAAGGTACATATGTAATGTTCTATATTTTATAGCTAAATTAACCATTGCTATTTTGTTGATTTATATATATACACTGTAAGTGCAACCTAGAGGGGGGTGAATATGTTGTACCCTATTTTTAACTTGGTTTACAAAACTTTTTGATTAACAAACAATCTTAACTTACTAGCTACAAAACTTGCATGATTTGAACAACAAAGAAGTTAACCCTTGTAGCTATAACAACCAATTGAATCCTTGAGAAGCAAATATGATGACAAGATAATGAACAATAATAAGAAGATAAGGGTAAGAAAGTATATCACCACATGAACACCACGATATATAGTGGTTGGGGTCGGATGTTAACTAATCCGCCTGAATCCACTCCTCGATACACAATCGAGATTTTGTAGCACTATCTTTCTCCAAAACCGGTGGAGAGTCCGCAATACTATCTTGACACTTCAAGATGAGCCAACAATTCCTAACCACTAGGAATTTACCAAGTCTTGACACTTCAAGACACACCAATGATTCCTAACCACTAGGAAATCTTCAATTCTTGACACTCCAAGAATTTGCCCAACTCTAACCACTAGAGTTTAATTTACACCCAATTAATCTTGACACTTCAAGATATAAAGTTTCCTAACCATTAGGAAACACAAGCTCTTGACACTTCAAGAGAATACACAACAATCACACTCACTAGTGTAATTGAATACACAATTTGTAGGCTCTCAATTATTTCACTAAATAATCTCCTCACTACAAATTTGACACTCTTGCTAATAATCAATGATATGAGATTTGAAATATAAGTATGAGTTCTTCCAGGAGTTGTAGATGCAAGAGGTGAGGTTCAAATATGCCCAAGTCTTCAATTTATAGTCAAAACAAGCTTTATTACCGTTTGACCCAGACGGCTCTTAACTGAGGCCGTCCTCCATGGCACAAGAGCCGTGCTTCAAACAAGAGTCGTGCTCTACCTGGAACATCACAAAAAGCCTTGTATATCTCAACTGAATCCTCCACTACAACAATAACTTTCCCATTGCAAGATTTACATAAAAGATAATAGAGGAAAGAGAGGAAGATGCTTACCAAGAATGGATATTTAGGGAGAGGGTGAAGTCACAAGATATAATATGGAAATGAAATTATCACCCATTATCTTTCAAATATATATCCAAATATTTAGATGTTGACCACAACCCATAAGCCCAATTTTGACTTAGACTAAACCTTGACCAATTTTGACTTTCATACTTAGTAAAATTTTGGCCTCCAAATTTTGGTGAATAATCAAAGTGTTTCAATTTGAGTTTTAACAAATTCAAACATCTTAGAATGGTAATATATGACTTAGGAACAAGTATCGGGTCATGAACTTATGTAACGAGTGCTCGGTAAATCTCATTGATTTGGTCAGAGGGAGCACGACCTTTGTTTCAACAAGAGCCGTGCTTAAGAGCCGTGCTCTAAACAAGAGCCGTGCTCTCTTAGACAAATTTTCGACACCAAATTTGACGAAAAACGAAAGTTGTTATTTTTGAGATTTGCCAATTCCAAACATCTTAGAATATCAAAGTATTAATTTGGATCAGATAAATATGTTTTGGAGAAAACTTGATCTTACACCGTTGACACCTATGGAAGGACTTGATGTAGAAAAAGATGAGATCAACCATGTCGTCATTGAGGAAAAAACAAATTCTTTCAAGGAATCTTGTAAGCTCCAACCCAAATCTGTAGTGAAGAGTTGGCTTAGAAAGTTAGGTGATATTTTTAACCCAAGTAAAACCCAAATCAAGGAACCCGTCGTTCAAAAGACGACGCGTGGTAGGCCCGCCACGCAGAAAAAGACCGGTAAAAAGCTACCTGATTTGAACAAGATGCCTTCGAACATGGGACCTTCCAAACTTGCAAAGTCGAGCTCCATGCATTCATACGGATTTTATCGTATGTCGGGCACATCAAACTTCCCGGAATCACATAGAGCACCGCCAAAACAAAGCTGCCACGTGCCATCTGTATCACGTTTCGCCCCTGACACTTATTCTGGCACGTCATTCTTCCCAGAGACACAAAGTGCAAGACAGAGTTACTCCATGCCAGAAAATTCATATAGTTTCCCAGATCCTACTTACGACACGTCATACTTCCCGGATCCGCCTTTGAGCACGTCATACTTCCCGGAGTTGTTTGCACCAACGATGACACCACCCATGGAGGCAACACCCAAATCATTTTTAGAGGTGTCAATTTCCGAGATACCAGAAGTTTTTTAATCGTACGTTCGGGGAATCATAAATGTGAAAGGTGACGGGAATTGTGGGTTTCGAGCACTAGCTGTTGCTCTAGGATTTGATGATAATGATGAAGATGATAATGATGAAAAAACTATGGGTTTTGAATGGGTTAGACGGGAAATGTTAGCAGAGTATGACAATAAAAAAACTTATTACGATAAAGTCTTTAGTAAAAACACAAATGTGCACAAAGCCGTACAGTTTTCTTATCCAGAAGGTGGTCGTCCTAGAGACTACTGGATGTCGATGCCGGAGCATCCTATTTTGCTTGCCAATAGACTCGGTCTTCTCATAAATTGTTTAAGTGTGGGGAAAGTTCTACCGTGTTCCCTTTTTCCCAAGGTCCAGGTTCAAACATGTATCGCGATGCACCTATTTCCATTGCATTAATATGGGGGGGGGGGGGGGGGGGAATTCATGTTAGGTCCAGTTTTTACTGGACTAGCTCCAGACTTGAAGACTGGAGTAATCCCGAAGATTCGTCCAGAAATTATGGAAGTCCAGTAAGCGTCTACTTGTACAGGAAATCTGGTGTCTTTCAGATTTGCTTATTGAACTTCAGTCCAGTCCAGATCTACTCTACTGAAGAACATTCTCACTGAAGACAAAGTCTGAAGTTTGAAGAAGAAGACTGACATATGGCGGAGCCCACTGGCACACTTACCAGATCAACAACTGGAGTCCTTGTCAGTGTTCTAGACCTTACAAGTCTGAACAATGATTACGAGGAATTGACTTTATGCCTTTACACGCTTTTACCCGGATATCTCTTTTGTCCCTTGTAAAGGTTTTACATGCGTGTAAAGATGGTTGGCTAAAAGGTGACAAGTCACTATCAATGTGACTTTATCCCTGTACTTTTAGTATTGCATTTAAAGAAAAAACCAAAGTTCCTTAAATTCTCCCAACCACATTTGTATGGCAAAATAATCGTGGGCGAGATTATTTTGCCTATAAATACTAAGTCATTTTCCTCTTTCAAATTACTTTTGCAATTTGGTGAACTTGTCTAAATACTCTCGATCTAAACAGTTATACTTCACAACTTTAAGTATTTCGATCAAGGAGATTATTTAGCAGGTATAGATCACTTGTAATTCATAAGGTTGTTTAGATACTTACTTTGGTATTATCTAGGTTCCGCAACAACCTTGTATTTTGTTTATACATCAGAAGGCCCTGAGTCAGTCGATGAATTACCCGAAGAACCTAAACCGGGTACAACCCTTCCGATTCCACGATTCCAACCAGCTTTCTCCCCCTCAACAAATGTCACTATTTCTGCTTCTGTTGGAGGATTGTCATCATTTCGAGTTTCATCCCATCTCGTCAGCATGTCAGCCTATTTTAATATGAATAGAACTATGTAAATTTAATATATAAGGTTAAGCAACAATAAAATTTAGACGGAATAAAACTATGTAAATTTAATCTATAAGGTTAAGCAACAATAATACTAAGATGCTGCTTAGCCCTGAGCACTTGTCCACGACCCATCCTCATGTTGATGTGACTCGGCCCAAGTAGCGAATAAGCTTGGGTATGCAGTAATTGGCCCAAACTATAAACACATGAAATTATTTTAGTATATATATGTATACAATAAATGAATTAATTACATAACAATGTACTTACAATCCCACGTTGCCTCTGAGTAAATGATGTAGGACCCTGCGTCGGAATATCCGATTGGAGAGCCCTGTTCGCCTTATTTACTTGGGACCTACGCACAGAGCCCTCACTCATGAAGAAGTCTACATGCTTGTTCCAATCTTGGGGATCTATACCAGCCGGAGGGTTTGCCCGAATATTGCCTACACTTTTTACACCTCCTTTTTTAACGAATTGATCGTTTTTGAATCGGGACTTTCCATTTTTGTAATATTTCTTCAATGATGCAGTCACCCCGTATTTTACTCCCTTTCTGATTGGATTATCTAGATGAAGGTCTTGGATGTACGACCTCAAGTTAAAAAAATACTGCAAATGATAATAAATATTTTAGCATTGTATCATTAACTTTAAATAACAAATTTGTATTTAGTAGACGAACCCAACCTCTAGACACGGCCAAACATGTTCCTTAGCCTCCTCAGGGACTTGCTCCCATGAATCATAGTAAAATGGCACCGACCTCGCCAAAGTTCCCGGCAACGGTGTAAAATACTTTGCATTCGGTCCAACCGGATTATACGTTTTGGTTCGGATATCAAACTCGATGTCTAGCGGTGCCCCATTGTCATTTCTTAGCTTTTCTAGCTCTAAATTCTTGGCATACGAACGCAACTTCTTACCTACAAAGGTGCGTTAAAATTAGTAAAAAGTATACTAACAACTTATAAAATACAACACAATAACACATATTAATTGAAACTTTCTTACCACTTGCAAGACATCCTGATTCTGGCTTCCAATATGGAGCCGGCGGATCACCAGCACTATCTCCGCCATGGCCTCTAGCAACACATGCCATACTAACAAGTACTACATAAATATTTTACATGAAAAATATCATTCAAACCAAACAATTATCATACAACATGTCATAATCTAATGCTAACAAATCTATTACTACATAAACTTTATTTTACTAATAATATTACATCTATACATTCAATCAAACTCTATATATTCCTTTTATCAATGATATATTAACAACAAATACTCACATAATAGTAATAATAATAGATGATGAAAACAACATAATAATAAAAAAAAAATCAAATTAATTTATTATTCCTCCATAAAAACAAATAACAATACTAATAAAATAATATTAATATGATAATAATAATAGAAATATCAAAAAAAAATATATTATTACTCCATAAAAATAATAATAATAATAATAGTAACAAAAATAAATAAATAAATAAACAAAAATTAAAAGATGGTGAACGGACCTAGAAGGCAGTGGTGATGGTCGGACGGTGGTGGTGGTCCGGTGGTGGTGATCGGATCCGACAATGGTGCTCCAACCTAATTTATTGAGGGTAAAATCAAATCAAAACAAACAACATTTAAATATATATATATATATATATATATAAGATATACAAATATAATTATTAATATAATATATATTTATATAATACTTGACCTTTATTATAGAAGAAAAAGATGGTATGGAAGAAAAAGATGGAGAAGTGAGGAGAGTGGAAATGAGGTGGAAGAAAAAGGGGGTATGGCATGGGGTGATAAAGGAGAAAGGGGGAAGTGGATGTCTGCCATTTTGGTGGTTACGGGAAATTAATTACACTGGCAGAAGGGGCGAATTGCTTTGGTTAGATGGGGCGAATTTCGCCCCTTTTGGGGTCGGGTGTCAATAGCCAAAATCTCTTGTGTTAATAGTATGCCTCAGATGGGTTACTTATTATTAACACGTGTTATCCATATGAAAGATATTACCTATTAACCATATGTAACTGCTTTTACAATATGATCGGCAACCTTTATTGAGTTCCACTTTTGGTTTTTGCAATGTACATGTACTATGTTTTATTCATCGTATATGGCTTAAATTTTTCTCACTTTCTTCACTCGCAAAATACATAAATTAAATATTGTTCCAGACTCACAAAAAATAATTATCCCACAAGTTGTGAGGATATACATAAAGAATAGAGGTAATTACAGAAATCGTCTCTGTCGTGGTACCCAGTTTGCAGGTTTCATCCCTAACTTTCAAATATTATAGTTTTAGTCCAAAAAACTTTGTTCCGTCAACAGTTTTAGTCCTGGCCATAAACGTCTGTTCATAACCAAGTCACGTGACTCACACGTGATGGGTAATCTCGTAAATTGGCTTAATAATACCCAGAGTTAATTACAGAAATCGTCCCTGTTGTAGACGGTCACTTGCAACTTTCATCCCTAACTTTCAAAAGATTACAGTTTTGGTCCAAAATTTTTATCCTCAATCTATATGAAAAAGAAACATTTACACAAAAAAAAAATCCTAATTATCCAACTTCTTTTATTTCTATCAGATATAAATTCACAAACAATCTTAACTCACACCCTACTTTCTTTTTTAAAACTAGATATTCAGACTCTCTTGGATTTAAGTGTTTATGGATTTTAAGTGATTGATATTTTTTTTTTACTTAGTTTTATTTTTGTTTTGAGAACTTATAAAAACAGAGGAAGAGTTAAAAATAATATAGATGGTGAGATTTTTCTAAGATTTTTTTGTTTGTGAATTGGTTGTATATAAAGAATAGATCTAAAATATATAATTATATATTATGTTTGTATACAGATCATGTATTGATATGAAAATAATGAGATTTGGAGTTTCATTAAATGTTGGATTAAATTTGTGTTTGATTTTGGATCCGGGATTGTATCTGTGATATATGTTATGCATTAAAAATCCAAATGATTTTCCGTTTAATTTTATTTTGGACCAAAAATGTAATTTTTTGAAAGTTAGGGATGAAAGTTGCAAGTGACCACTCACAACAGGGATGATTTCTGTAATTAACTCTGGGTAACATTAAGCCAATTTACGAGATTATCCATCACGTGCAAATCACGTTACTTAATTTTAAACGGACGTTTTTGGCCAGAAATAAAACTATTGACGGAGCAAAGTTTTTTGGACTAAAACTGTAATTTTTGAAAGTTAGGGATGAAAACTGCAATCTGAGTACCACGACAGGGACGATTTCTGTAATTAACTCTAAAGAATGTGTTTTCTAATAGTAAAAATTTTTAAATACACAGTAATATTTTTTAAACTATTAAAATTTTGAATATATTAACTACAGTCAACTACTTAAGTTAGTTTAAGTGGTCAACCACCACTTACAAAGCGTAAGTCCCACCATCTGATGTCTTTTAAGTAGCGCAAGTTTTATCTCTCTTGCAAGCATGATTGAGAAATATTTTATGTATTTGCAAGTGTAGGACATCGAGTAAGTTTGTCTAATTGGAACATCCGTTGTGTGGCATGTACATGTTGGTATCAAGACAATACCAGATATCAATGAGTTTCTTTCGATTTACCTTTTATTTATCTTTCATATTAAAAATTCTCCCTTAAATCTTATAACAAAAATACATATATTTTCAGCGGCTATAGATTCTGAAAACATTTAACATACAACAAACGGACTATTGTTTCTCAAAATAAAAGGAAAAAAAGAAAAGGAAAGGAGAAGGTAGGATAGACGCCATCAAGCGGCGAAATGCCGCGTTTTGCACCTAGAAAATGCAGTCAACCTTTGACTTTTTTTTTTTTTCATCTAATTTAATGTTTCATGTTCGCTTATTAAGTTGAAGTAGTAAATGATTTTCATCATTTAAAGTGGATGAGTTGAATTTTCCTATACAAAAAATAAAGTGATTGGGTTAAATTAAAAAAATGTTTGCATGCACTTTAAGATGGGTGATTTGAATCAATATATCTATAGGCTCTATTAAAATTTAACAAATATTTGAGAAAAATAAATAGACATAGTCCGGGGATTATGTTAAAAAGTAGACATACTCATACATGTAGAGATGATTAAAAGTACCATTAAATTGCTGGCTGAAATCCTTTATAACACCGAAATGATGTAGTGAGACTTTGAATTAAAATCCCGTGAAATGATGTGTTTGATTAAGTTTTTTTTGGCATGGGATCTCCCTTCTGATCTTAATAGCCGTCGGTATGTTACGTGTTTGTCTTCTATATCGTTAAAACTTATTTTGTTCCTTATCTTCCTTTATCTGTTGGGAGGGTCTTGTATTTCGCAGCTTCTAACTAACATTTTTTAAAAGAAGTTTTTTAGCACCGTTCTAAACAAAAAAAAATGTCTGTCCTAGTATTAAAGCTCATGTTGTAATCTCTTGTTAGTGGAATTGCGTTGGTGGGCATCTTTTTCTTAATTTTGTACCCCGTAGTTTGGTATAGTAATTCTTTAAGTTCACTTAATACAAAAAGAAAAAGATATTATGATTCATAACGGTTTAGAAAAATGTATAATTTTCCTAAAAAAAGAGTAATTTAATTATTATTTTTTTTTCGCAATTTAATGCTAACATTATTTTGGGACGATAGAAAAAGTCATCAATTAATGGAGGGAGGTTAGCGTAAGTTCGAGGCTCCATGTGAACAATTTGGTGTATTAAACTTGGTGTATTTAGATGTAGGATTAAGTATTATTTGCTGTTATAAAAAGTCAATTTTAAACAAATAAAAAGTGATCTGTGTAATTTGTAAACCATCATAAAACCACTATTAGAATCCAACGCACTTTTAACAATATTTCACTCTATCATCTATTACTACCATATAAATATTCTAGTCATTTCTTCTTTTGACATTTGTTAACAAAAGTTAGAAATGATTAACTCCCCTTATAGTTTGAACTTATAAATAATTAACCATTTTGCTGTTAATGAATTATTTTGCACCAAGAACTTTTTTGTTGTTAAAATACACCTTATATTCAGTTTCACCTTTGTATCAATTATATTTATATCAACCAACATGACTTGGCGTTGCTACCATCACCTAATTACCGTCATCACCATCAATAGTGTAACAACCGTCTTAGAAATGTTTTAAAATAAGTTTCTTGAATCAGACTGTCGCCATTAGAACGATTAGACAGTTCAATTTATCCAAGTTCTTGATGTGCTTTAGACTTAAAATATGTGCTTATATGAAAGTCAAATTGATCTTAAGTCTTGATTTATTGGACGAGTTCATGATTAAGTTCAACGAAATATTAAAGTTCGCTTCATAAACGTTTGTGTTCATAAAAGTTCTAGTTCAAAATGTTCGCAAATGGTCCTTGCATTTATTGAGTTCATTAATTATGAGAAATGTATAAAAAGAAAAGGAATGGAAACCCTTGAGAGAGAAATCACTATTCATCCTCTTCTCCATCTTTCTTTTCTCTCTCTCTAAAACACATAGTGCAGCCACCATAAACACACACTAAAATCATCTTTTGATTTTGGGTTGTTAAGCCAAAATCGTTTGTACTTTTAGCATCCTTGTGATAATCAAAACATATTTCTGGAATCAAATCTCAGGTAACAACAACAATCTATGGGTTTTTGATCAAATTAAAAATGTACTTTTTCAAGTTTATGTTCTTGATGATTTGGTCCAATTTTTGAATGAAAATCGTGTTAATAGTTAATGGGTTTGTGTCTAAATGTGTTTAGTAACATTTTTATGAACAAATTTGAGTCATAACATGCTTTAATCTACAAAACCCATTTTTGAATATGAAGGTACAACTTGTTCTTGATGTGCCACGACTTGTTTAGGTTATATTTGATCTTGTATTCAGTAAAAGTGTTATTGGTTAGTGTTATTGTGCATATACGTACTAGAGCCATGTTCTAACATGTCTTGAAATCGATCTAGACCTTGTTGTTGATCTTGTACTTGTTCTTGCTTTTGAAACGGCCCAGATGGGACGATCTTAAGGCAAAGATCGTCCTAGGGCAGCCTTTGTTCTCTCTTGATTGCTCGTTTGATCTCGTGTGAAGGTTGTGATGACACTTCTTGGGTAACTAGTCTTCTAGATTGGTTTTGCTCAAACAATTGTTCTTGGCACTAGGAAGATCTTGCCAGGAAGATCTTGCCTGGAAGATCTTGCCAGGAAGATGCCAGGAAGATCTTGCCAGGACGATCTTGCCAGGACGATCTTGCCAGGAAGATCTTGCCAGGAAGATCTTGACACAAAACGATCTTGTTTTATAACTTGGCATGCTTGAACTTAAATCAACTAGATCTTGTACTTAACCACTAGACCAGTAATTAAAACTCATAATTCATCTAAATCATTTAAAGCACAAGTTCTATGGTCGATCAAACTAAGTTCTTAAGACAAGAAAATCATTAGTAACGTCATGTTCAACACATTACCATTATAACTACATATGTGTGTGTGATCATTCAAACTCTTTTTGAGTCAAAACGTTCAAGGATCTTTAAGGACCAAATCATCAGTTCATCAAGGACACTCCAATGGTAATTAATCACAAGAACTAATACGTGTGCTTATTTATGATCAATGACTTGTATATAGGTTTCCAACAAAACGTACTTGGGTTTCGATAGATAAAACCTTTCTATCTTTGTGCTTGTTCTCTGTACTTACAAACTGTGCTTGTACCAGATCACTGTGAGTCTTCGTAGCCCCTTTTTCTTTACTTATGTTTTGGGGTGAAAGGAATACAAAATATGCTTTTATATATGCCGTAACTGCTTTCATTGTTATTCTATGGCTGTTAGACTACTTTGTGACATACTAGCCATGTCATGTTTATGACTGTGAGTGCACGATTGATACATACTAGCCATGTCATGTTTATGACTGTGAGTGCACGATTGATACATACTAGCCATGTCATGTTTATGACTGTGAGTGCACGATTGATTTATTCTAGCCAAGTACTGTAAGTGCACGATTATACACATACTCATACTTATGTGCAAAGTTAGTCTCTAGCCACATCATACTAATTCATCCTCGTATTCTATTGACGGCATAAATCATACTCATACAAAATTACAAATGTTTTCAAACCTATGAATTCACCAACCTTTGTATTAACTCGTTTAAGTATTCCTTTCAGGTATTCAAGCAAATCGTGGCTAGGATTGGTAGCATGAGACTCTTAGCAGACTGCAGACTAGGTTTTGGAGTTTGCATGCTTTCGTTTATGTTTGTTGGCAATATGTCTAACCGTTTCCCCTGCGTGGGAACTTAACATACATTTATTGAATGCTTGGTTGGACCTATGTGTGATGACTACTCTTATGCTTATTTGATTATGAAATCGACTATTTATGCTTATCCTATGCACTCATTTAGTTGTTCCTATGTAACATCCATGTGCGCGTGTGCTTTATCTTACATCCCGAGTTTTCCGCCGCTGTCGGGGTGTTACAAATAGACACTGTCGTTGCTGATATTGTGCTAATATATTCTGATATATTTTAATCTGATAGTGTTATACTTAATTCATAGTTAATAATTTGTATCTCATTCAAATAATCGTCCATTTCGTATTTCTTAGATTTACTTTTCATCTAACATTAATTTTTAAGCTATGTGAAATATAATGATTATCTAATACTATCTTATAAGCGTTTTTGCACTTTTTTTTAAAGAAAAGATGACTTGAACTATCAAAAATACCCTTATCCTTTATTCACTAATTTAAACATCTCTACCTAATATACATATAATAATCTTAAATCTCAACCACTATTTTTTTTTTCTCCTGAAATTTCAACCACTCATTTTTTTCTCTCTTATCCATAAATCATTTTATTCTTCTAATTCATTCAAAAATTTTATCTCAAAAACCGTATATCGATAAATCATAAAAATTATATGGGTATTCTCAAAA
Source organism: Erigeron canadensis (assembly GCF_010389155.1). Classification (NCBI taxonomy): domain Eukaryota; kingdom Viridiplantae; phylum Streptophyta; class Magnoliopsida; order Asterales; family Asteraceae; genus Erigeron; species Erigeron canadensis. The sequence continues at coordinate 22,507,057 of NC_057769.1, forward strand.
TTTCATGCTCTTTCATTAGAGATGTCATTCGATATACTTTCGACGAATTTTTAAATTCGAAGGCGGACTCCGTACGGCTAATACATTTGGTTATCATACCCTATGACTTGACCTATCACCCCCACCATCTCATCGCTGCAATGCGCGGGCACTATCTCTCGTATATTCTAATGTATAGACAATATATAATCAAGTCGTGTTGTACTTGAAAAAAAACAACAATATAATCATTCAAAGTTTAGATGTTAAAACCAGTTCTTACATTCAAAATTGATATCAAAATTGAAACAATAATCTATAAACGTCTATGAAGCATATCGATTTTTTATTTTTGAAAATTAAGTACCCTTTTCAGTATTCCTATAATACCATTTAAGTATATTTTTTTTATTCCTAAAATACCCTATTTAAATATAAAACCATTATATACTCTTCTTTTTCTTATTCTCTCTAATCATAACACACTTTTATCGACCTTTTATCATTCTCTGTCGTCGCCCTCTGTCTCCACCGCCTCCCTCGATCTCCACCACCGCCATTCATTACCACTGTCATCGTAACGCACAGATACTATGTTCGTCTATTAGAAACACAAACATGAACTTAAAATTTAAGCAACCAAAACCAAGCGTACAAGTCTCATAATGACCCCTTAACTACTTCATTTGTCAAATATTACTTATTTTTTCTTTTTGGAGTGGCTGTCAAATATTACATAAATCTATATTTCAACCACTTGTATTCTCAAAAGTCAAAGGGTAAAAGTTAGAGATCCATAACTAGTTCAAGGACTTAAAACAAAAAATCTAAACGTGCAAAAGCATGGAGTATTTTTTTTTTTTTTTACCTATAAATAGACACCCAATTTACAACGTTTAACACCTCAAATCTACTCAATCAGAATACCCCATATTTCATGGGCTCATTAAACATTTGGTCAGTTTTCTAGTCATATCTTAATTTCATAAAACATCCAAAATTTCTTTGTTTCTGAATTATTACAACAGCTTTCAATCTCCTTTTGTTTTACAAAAATACCTAAAGGAAAAAAGCTTTTGTAATCATGGGAAGATATACAGAAATTTTGGATGCATTTAGAATCGTTTGCAGATTTCATTCTCATTGTCCACAAACTGCCCGGATGTACTACCATCCACCTGCGGAAAATCATCCGCAGGGCGGATATGGAAAAACCGCCAACGGCGGAACAAATGGTGGTGGTGGTGGTGATGGCGAATCCAACAATGGTGCAACTATCAGTACTTTTGATATGATTTCTGTATTCTGATTAAAACGTACTAGAATGAAATTGACAAATGTTGTATGGGATATTATTATGTTATATATGTCTTTTGTTGGTGAAATACTATATTTGTTATTTTATATTAATCCCCAATTCTTTATTGTTATATTGATTTATATCTTTTTGTGATTCATATGTGTATGGTGAAATTGATGAAACGGAATTGTCACATATCTTTAATTCATATATTTTATTGTCTTTCTATATATACAGTTTTCAATACACAATCTGTATTGTGTTAAAATTATGTATAATTTTTGTGTTCTCTCGTGTGTGATGTATAGCAATAGTAAGGCACCCAATTTTGTCTTTCATATGGTATAAGGTGAGATATAAGGAATTTTAACCTTACCTTAGAGTAAAAAGACTGTTTCTAGAAAAATTTTCAAAGTGATAAATCATTGTACGATTATCTTTGTCTCCAAAAAAAAAAAAGAGTTTCTACTTGATCCAATTCTAATTGTTATGTGTACGATGATGTATATATTTTTAATTAGTGTGAGAATCCAGTTTTCTCCTAAACATGTTTACATTATTACATATGCCGTTGCATCAAAATATAAATATACGGAAGATATTCTAGTAAAAAAATATATATATAAAAAAGTGAAAGCATGTGTAAACTTTTAATGCAATTAATTTTAATTTTATAATCAAGGATTTTGAATGTTTAAAATGTTGGGTGTGAATGATTCAATGGTTCTGGCCGGTGTTTGTTTGGAATTTGCTGGCTGATATTCCTTAAAGATTTGCTTACCTTCAATCCATTTTCGTAAAGCAAAAGGGACCACACGTCAACTTGGTTGTATTATATTAGAGATTTTGTGAACGGGTTAGCTAGGATGTAAATTAGATTTAAGTGGTGTGTAGGTTAGGAACTTAGATATAAATGGGACCTCAAAAAAGAAAAAAAAATGTGATAATATAAATGAATGGACTATACACAGTAACGAATGATAATGGATATAAGTGATTTCATTTTGACAAGTTAGTGTTGCGAGTTTTTTCAAATTTTCTTTAGATTATTGTGTATAATCTGATAACTTAGAAGGAAAACAGAAGCAATAGACTTTATGTTGTTTAGGCAAAACTTGTCTATTTTATGAGTCGATTAACTATCATACAAGTTGTACAATGCGGCAGTGTGATGACAACAACGTCATCAAATATGTTGGTAATTGATAATTTAAATGAGTTTGATTTAAAAGAGTAATAAAGATATGTATTATAATATAATTGAGTGACGATATAATTTGATAACTGATGATGGTCATGATTTAATAAATTAAGTTAGTTTGATCAATTCTTATGTCTCATTTTTTTTTTAACTTTTAACCTAGGATAGAAGAATTTTTATAAGGCATAATATAGGATAGAAGAATTTTTATAAGGTAATAAGTATAGATTATGCAAGGGGTTTTATTTTTATATATTACATACATTCTTTTGAAAAATATCTATATATACATACATACATTGATACATATAATTTTTTTTTTTAATAATTGTAAGCATAATGTATAAATATTATGAATATAAATAATAATAAAAGAAAATGAGTATAAAGTTTGATTTGGAAGCCTGGATAATATTTATTCATTTTTTTCAGAGATTCTATATGCATATGGTCTTCCCTTTACTCAAAAAAGTGCATTAAAAGACATGCATAATTTTTTTTTATAAGCACAATTTTGAAATATTCACAAACCACTTATTACTCTATCATTATTTGACAATAGCATCAATACACCAATATTGAAAAAAAAACTCAATAAATATGAGAAAAACTTCCGTTGTGGGATTTGAATCCATGGCCTTATAGTCCTTACGCTTTATCACGGCACCATTACCACTTTCAACAAATGTATACTTAAACCCTCAAGCTTCTAACAGCTGGCAAACTTAACGGCTCTTGATGACACTTAATGAGATTACACACCAAATGGTAACACAAACACATCTAATTTTAGCGCATAACAAGTTAATCAACCCGGATACAACCTGGGTTAACTGATAGACGCTTTACAAATAAACCGAATGATACTCGGTAGCTTTAAAATATGTTGTCATTTTAAAATGTATAATAACATCGTTAATTAAATAAGTTGAAAAGTTGTGATAAATTATTATGTTAAAAACGAAACTAAACGGAAACAAAAGTTGTGTAGTTGTGGACACACATTAAAACACATTCGGTTGGCAAAAAAAAACGTTATCGGAAAAAAGACACCATAGTTTTCGGCTTATTATAACGAAAACTAAGGTGATTAAAATCTTACATAATAATATGGACATTTAATAAAAATCTATATTAATGATACATATTTGAAAAAAAAAAAAGTATTTTGAATTTTAAATAGAAAATTATGATGATGACATAAATAAATTAAAAGCATGTGTGGTAATATAAATTTAAAAAAATCTTATGTCATTACAATCTTTTTTTATTAATATAATAGATAGATAACTTACACTAATCTTCTAAAATGACACACATTAAACACATATATAATCTACGTCACACATATTATATTATCATAATTATTAATTTATTATCTATACTGAACTTACATTTTTTTTTAACACTATAAGTTAAACATACATCTAACGACTTAACTAACAAAAGGTAAAGTTGATTAATGACAAGATCAATCTCTATTATTAATAAAAGAAGATGATGTTTCCGACCACCCTCTTATTCTAATCTAGCATTTTCTTTATTTAGTCATCATAGTTTAGAATTTCCACTTAAGTTTTGATAAAATACTAGCTAATTAACCCAGATTCAATCCGGGTATATTCATAAAAATTTTATAAAAACGTATTTTCGTCATTGAAGTTGTGACTGTCTAATAGTACTCATAACCTTGAAATAATGCTTTATAGTTAGCTTATCAACCCGCATAATGTACGGATAATTTATAAATATATTATGAGAAAATTATTCAGATGATGAAAATTAAAAGACCATATATAAATTATTAGAGTTTCTGAAAGAAAATAAAAACATTTTGTTTGAAGAAATAACAAACTAAAAAATGAAATAAATTTTAAGATGGAAAATGTTTGTGACATCATAAATAAATTAAATAAATAAGAAAAAACTTTTAAGAAAAAATTTGGAATTGACAAATAAGCAACTTTTATTAAATGATGATGTCACAACATTTTTCTTTTATTTAGTATAAAAATTTATAAATTAAAATTAAGGATATCTTCTATATATATATCTCCAAGTAACGGTTTATTTTGAAATTAAAATGCATAACTACATGTCTATTAGTCTACCCCGCTGGTGTATTGAGTTTATAGTTATAAATACGTAAATTATGTTTTGTTTTTATAGGTTGTACGTTATATTATTATTACATAGTGATGGTGCTAATATTATTATAATTTAAAGCTTGTATAGTCTAATTAATATCCACCTATAAAAATTTTATTAATTACAAATTTATAGTTATGATTTTTTGTTCATTATTGAATTCAATATTTGATAATGTTAAGATCAATGTCTGCCTCTTATAACAAATTTTATTTTTGTATTTATTATAACAAAATATATTTGTAATTTCTCGGATTGCATCCAGGTTGATTAAGATTTTTTAAAAGTTGTATTACTACACATCCTTTTAATTTAATTATGACATCATCATACTTTTGTTAGAATATGAACACATAAAACATGCAAGATCACGAATAAGCGCAACAGGAGAAATCGAAACATATATGTAATCACATTAATTAACAAAGAGAGAATTGAGATGTGTACCTTATATGCAAAGATCCAACTGAGATAATAATAATAAGATTATTATTAATACTTAGGGTTTAAAGCAAAACCCCTCCACGATCGCACACTAGACACCCCGAATAATGTATGCTAGTACCCCGATCACGAACCTAAACAACCCTTTGTTTAAAACCCTTAGCTTAAAATCGAAAACCAAAAAACCCTTTTGAGAGGGTGTTTCGGCCGAACTAAAAAAAGAGGGAGAGAGGAGAATTTGTTTGTGAATGAATGAATGAAAACCTTGGAATTAACCCTTGTATTTATAGGGAAAAATTAGGTTAACATTTACTTGGAAAATAAGTCAAGTTAAGGCTTGAAAAGCCTTTAACCAAACCGTCCCTTATATGGACTTTAGGTCCAAGTCCACTTTCCAATTTTTACATTTTAATCCTCCTTTTTAATCAATTAAATATAATTAACCCTTTAATTATGTTTAATTAATTATTTCGTGATCAAACTAATTAATATATTACTTTAATATATCAATTGTTATTATCGAGTTATCATGTCATTTCGTGTGACCCCGTAGGCTTAAACTATTCCCGGACATGCGACTTATAATAATATGATCATATGCCAACAACTTTTTTATTTAAAATTCAAAATATTATTTTCTTAAATATGTATCATTAATATAGATATTTATTAAATGTCCACATTATTATGTAAATTTTAATCACCATATTTTTTTTGTTATAATTGATTGAAAAACTATGGTGCTTTTTTTTTCTTTCTAGATAACGTTTTTGTTTTTGTTTTTGCCAACCGAATGTGTTTTAACGTGTGTCCACAACTACAATACTATTGTTTCCGTTTAGTTTCGTTTTTGTTACATAATAATTTATCACTACTTTCAACTTATTTAAAGTTGTTTTTTATACATTTTAATATTACAATATATTTTAAAAAGTTATCCGGGTATCATTCGATTTTATTTGCAAAGCGTTTATCAGTTAACCCGGGTTGAACCCGGATTGATTAGCTAGTATAACAATAAAAATAAAAACCCACGAATTTATCGTTTTCCCCCTTAACAAATAAAAAATAATAAGATTTACTTTCCATAAGCCAAAATTCCAACAAAGCATTAGAAACTTGGAATTACATTGTGTTGGTGTTTGTTTTAATCCTTTTTTACCTATATATTTCTTCTTCCTGAATGATAAATTATACTTAATTTTATGTTCTATTTTAACAGTGAAGGTCGTTTGGACTCTTGAATTTCAGGTTGCCGTGGAATGGATGGATTTTGGCTATTTTTCATATGCACGTCTACAAAGTTTCCGAGCACGAAATTCGAAGAACTTTGAAGTTGAAAAAAAACAAGGATGAAAAATGATCAAAACCATAAAAAACGAAATCCGAACAAAATATGAAGAATGCAACACCAAAAGTAACCACCACTACACTCACAGAGGAGTGCCACATGGCATGGCCACAACTATCCACATGGCATATATAGCCACAAGCCTTCACATGACTAAGCCATGGCCTCTTTGTGGGTGAAAGTAGACTGGTTACACCCCTTGTTGGTTACTCTTTCTTTCTCAATAAAACGGGGTGCACACTTGGTCATATTCTTAGGTATATTATTTTGTAACGTTGCTTACATAGATTGGTGTTAGAATGTTGACCAAGTGGTTAGGGTTGAATCGAGTTTAATGTTGTTGGGAGTTCATTAACCAAATAACATAAAATGGGTCGGGTGACCGACCCGGTTTAGTGACAAATTAAAAATAGAATAAGCAGCGGAAACGCGTTAATGAACCGTTAGTATCTTATTAAAAGCGTCGTATCATTAAGTGACAAACATTTAATAAATCTAACTTCCGGCTCAGAATCGTAACCTAAAGTAAATACAAGAAAACTAACCTCGTTGCGATAGATGAGCTCCTCCATGACGTAGAAGATTCCGGAAACAAGATTCCAAAAAAGATTCCATGAGTGCGCACACGAACAATGTCTTAACCAATGATCTGCTAGACACCTTTAAGCTTACGACCCAACTGAACGATACCCCTGAGATAACCCTAAGGTCAAATTCGACCTTCCATGGAACAAGGAAGTCGAATTCGAAGACCCTTCTTAGGGTTTCTTGAATTTTGATCATAACCAAAGCAAAAGGCAAGAAACTTTTTGTTGAAACTAATTTAGGGTTTAACTAAAACCCTAAATAAGTAAATCTAAAATAATTTGGATTTTGATTTCTTTGGTTAGGTGAATTTTGACCCACACAAAGAGAGAGAAGAGATTTTCATCTTTGTGTGTGTTTTAGGGTTTTCAAGAATGTGCATAAATTAATTAGGGATTTCTTAGAGTATTTATAAGGAAGTCTTCTAATCAAATTAGGAAACCAAAAACCCTAAAATCCCTTCCCTATTTTCGTCCTCCCTCTTCTAGGAAGCTCCTAGAGCCGCCCCAAGGGGCTAGATGGGTCAAATTGAGCTTTCCTTATTTAATTAATTAACTACTAGAGAGAAACCCGCGCGATGCGGCGACGCTAACAAATAACATGTTATTCTTTGTAGCGACAACCACAACTCTCTTGTAGATGAATCAACTTGACATGGGCCAAGTATATGATAACTTAATGTGAAATGGCTCAAATAATTAGGCTTCAAGTCGGACAAAAACATTTGTATGTTATGACTACTATTAATAGAGATTTTGTGCTTAAATTACATCTGTTAAAGTTTCATTTTGGTTTATGCATAAGTAATTGATATGTTTAGATAAAGTAGCATAATGATGAGTAAATGACAGATACAAAAACTTCCAAAGTTCCTAACACAAAAACAAATATATCAAAATCACAAGTGTTATTCTGCTATATATAGTATATTTCAACAGTTTTCCCAACGAATAATAACTTTAAGGTGACGATATATACAAACTATATGAATTGATTAATTGCAAATCTGATTTCCATTATCCATTATACCTTCGCTTAAAGCAATGTGATCTTCTGTCTTCCATAACTCAAAAAATGAGTAGATTAGTTGGCAAAAGCATAGGAAACATTTGAGACATCACTCCCTTAGGATTTATTAGTCAAATTCCCAACGAAAACCGCTTCCATCCTCTGCAATAAGTAAAGCAACTTGTTGGTATTAATGAACTGTATGCAAATTGGATAACATGCTATATTTTTGACTACTCGGTTAAAAGAATTACATGCGATATTTTTGCCTAATCAGTTTAAAAAATATAATGCTTATTGTATCCAATTATTTTCTATTATGCTATATGAGCTTAGACAGATCATTTATGTAACCCATGTTCAGAAGATAAGACTTTTTATAAGGTTGTGTTGAGCATCAACATGTCAGTGCCTTCATCCAGTTTTCTCAAATGAACGATAGCTTTTAAGCATATGCATATCCCCATTATACTCAATAATATTACACCTCTGTAAAAAGCTTCCTAGACCTGCACCACCACTACCCTTGCAATTACTATGCCTCCTAGTACCCATCACATAGCAAATAAACCCTATCAATTTATACCAACTTTACTGTCCCATTACTAAACCATTCTGCTAACAAAAAGTGGACTATGAACTCTCTAATTACCTAAACCAATTAAGGCTACAATGATGTTAGATGCATGCTTATCTTGCAACAGCCATTGAGAGCAACCTAAGTTCAACAAATTTATCAATTCGATGCAGCCCCCAATTCTTTAAGAAGATTGCATCTTTAACCAAATATTTAAGTAATTTATCTCGAAAATATACTGGTTTTGAAACACAAAGGTCAAAGTATACCTTGCCGCTTGGAGCAAAAGATCTATCACTTGAGCAACTCCTTGTACAGCACCCCAATGCAATGTTGTTTGCCCATAAACATCTGTTGCATTTATATCAACACCATGTAACATCAAATATTCAGTGAATACATTCGAACGGTAAGATTATGAATTGAAAATTAAACATGTATAATGACTCCCACAGTCCAACAGCTATAGAAAGAACACATCATGTTAAGTACCCTATTATGAAATATCAATTTTTTGTGTGATATGAAATTTTAATTCCTAAGACAGGGTACCTTTTATATGTAGTCTATCGAAGAGAATAGCCAAGACCAGACTTCCCATGTTCAACATACTTCTCAGTTCCCACCTAAAGACTATTTAAGTGTCACACTATGTAGGGGTACAAATTTCCATTAAAGTGTTAGTACATATTAACATCGTTCATAAGATAAAGTGGATATGTTACCCGAATATAGCTCCAAGCGAACCACCATTTTCAAGTGGGACTTTAGCCCTATACAAATACTAATACACTAATAAATAAAGCTGCATTCATAAAGATTTTATTAATTATAAGAAAATCATAATTTTGATGCATAAAATCACTTAACTTAAACTGTTAAATCACCTTATATTCATTCTTGAACAAACATGTTATATAAGCTGACCATAATCTATTGATAAGCTATAATCATTTATATATGGCATGTATATGAAAGCATAAAATCACATTCTAAAAGCACATCCAAACACCCCTTAATAAAACATCCAAAGTTATTCATATGATCTTACCAACACAATGAAGATGATGAATAATGGTTGGTGTTGGTCCAGGGTTGCCGAGAGAAGAGGGTCGCCGGGGATAGAGGAGTTATCTACATTTGTATAAATATAATTAAAATCAACAATCAGAAACATATTTAGGTGTGCGTAGATACCTTTTTCTGAATGAAATCGATCTTTGGAACATATCGATCTGTATCTGATAAGCATAAAAGGAAATCGATATGGGTGAGATATTGTCGGGCAAAACGAAGAATGGGTCATGGGACACTGGAGTGGCCTGAAAAAGAGGGTGGTCGGAGACAGATGGTGGTGGTGTTTGATGGATGTCGCGGCGGCGTGTTGGGTGGGTTGGCCGGAGTATGAATATGGAGATGGAGACGGTGTTTAATCGTTTTGTGTGCGTCTGTTTTTTGTTTCCTAGTGATGTTGATATGTGTGAGAGATGAGAGAGATACAAAGAACGACCGTCTGATAGATCTTAAACCCAACCTATGTCCAAGGGTAAATTTGAAATTTCAAAGGCAGAATTTCTTATTTTAAAAGGGGGTCTATTGTGTTATTAGGTAGTATAGATTAATTAATTATGTACTTTTAACTATTAATTATCCAACCCGTTATTTCATTTAATTAATTAAACTACTTTTAATTAATATATTTATTTGTTAATCAATTAAAGTGAACTTTAAGTGACTACTATAAATAATATTCGTCGGTTAATTCATTTATCGTTAATTAACTCGCGTTAATTTATAAACGGATAATTTAATTAAACGCTTATTTAATTAAATGCTTAAATAATCAAATATCATTCCGTAGTTTTATGGTTAAACATTATAGATGTTCTATTGTATATGACCCAACGGCTTCAAAGAATCCGAAGACATACGGTTAGTCGGGTCTATGAAAGTTCACACAATTTCAACAAATGTATTGTACTCTACACACAACTAGTATTGTAAAATCTATTACTTGTATAAAAATGACACTTGTTTGTTTGTTCTATGTGTTTATGTATGTTTGCATGAGGATTAATGAGTATATCTTTTTGTGTGTTTGTCATGATGTAGCTTGTTAGTAGGAATGGGTTAGTGTTGTCATGTAAAAATGTTTGGCTTACTCGATTTAGTTAAAGTTAATTTTGATCTTTGTCATGGCTTTGCGTAAATTTATCTTTAATTATCATAACTTGAAGTTTATCAAGGGGGGATGTTGTTAGTTGATGTGTTCTAGTCAGGAGTAGATCGTGTTTGGCTGAATGTGCGGCCAAGTTGACTGGGCATAACACAACGGGCATTGTTGATTAGTCAACATGTTGCACCAATGCACCCTTTGAGGTTTCTTCTAGGCTTATTAGTGGTGCGTGTGTCTTATCATCTATTCATGATGCTTGAGCGAAGTTGAGTGCATCCCCCCACCCCACCCCACCCCACCACATCACACCACACATGTAGGACTACAAGGAAACACATTATAATCGATTCTCCCAGGGGCTCTTCAGATGATCCTAATAATAAGGTGGGAACAATTATGGTACTAATAAGGTGGGAACAATTTGTTCTTCCCACTTAAAAATGAACACTTTGGTAACATGAACACATTGATAAAGCAAACCTTTTAATGTGAAGGCATTGGATTGGTTAGGACATGGTAAACGATCCATGAGTCGTCACATGGTCTACATATAATACGTATCGTTTTTATACATGAAATATAATTAATAAAATCAATCCTATAATCTACATAATTACTTTTTCAATTGTTTAATACATTTTCTTAATTACCTCTTCAATACTTTGTATTTTCTTTATCAGTCAATCAAGAATTGAAATTCAAAAAACTCTAGAACATGACCATAACCATGACCATTCAAACAAAACACTCTTTGACATGCTAGGTGTTCAGAAGTAGGGAAGTAAACGAGCCGAACTCGATTTTGGCAGTGTTAGGCTCAAGCTCGAGATCGTTTTAAAGGCTTGAGTTCGCTTGAATCTTAGGGGGTGCCTGGTTGGAGGGTTTTTGGGGGTAAGGAAAGGGAAAGGTAATGAATAAAGGTGCTTGTTTGTACAAAGAAAATGTATTAAATGCATGAAAATGGGTAATGAAGCATTATACAGTAAATTGGGGGATAAGATAATCAATCCTCCCCATCTCTTCTTCTCCCGTTTTTTCTCCTTTCTCAACCGTTGTATGTTTTTTTTTTATATTTTGTTATATATAATTATTAAACACTCCACCCTATAATGAAACCCTATAATCAAAGTATTCATTTCCCATTATCTTTGTCATTCCTTTATCCAAACCAAGCAACCCCTTAGTGTTTAAATTCGAGCTCAACTCGTAATTTATTAAGAAAACTCGAGCTCGAATTGAGATCGACTTGTTTGTAAAAAAAACTAAATAAGCTCGTTTAGGCTAGACTTGATTAGTATTTGAAAGCTCGATTAATATAATATGTATGCATATGTATAACTAATTATATTATTATATATGTGTTATTAAACAATTAAATGCAAAAAGATAACTCTTAAAAGAAATTAAGAGGATGCTTTTTTTAAAAAATAAATATGCTATCAAAATTTTGTTTTATTAATATAATAGATAGATGGATACATATTCATTACGAGTAATTTATAATATACTGAAAACTTATGTGAATGTATAAGTGTTTTTATGCGTGTAATGTATAAGTTCTTATAACACATAATATTTTATAAAATACTTATGTGAATGTATAAGTGTTTTATGCATGTAATGTACAAGTTCTTATAACACATAATATTTTTTACCATTCTTTCATTTTAACCCTTTAACTTTCTATCTTTTAACTTTTGTCCCACATTAAAGTTTTCGTTTGTATTTTTCTTGATACTAAATTTTGGATTCTCATATTTTTATCAAACAACTTTCACACAGTACGGTTTAACTTTAATTTTCATCTGTCCTTTTATATATCTAATTTTTTTAATATATTACTAAAAACTAATAATTTTTTCAACTTTACATTTTAACCCCTTAAAGTTTTTATTTTTTCAACTTTACATTTTAACCCCTTAAAGTTTTTATTTTTTCACTTTTGTCCCAAATCAAATTTTTCGTTTGTATTTTTTTGACACTTAACTTTTGAGTTTTTATGTTTTCATCAAACAACTTTCATACAGTACGGTTTTACTTTTAATTTCCATGCGCCTTTTTATATATCTAATGTTTTTAATATATTTCTAAAAGCCTATGTAAATGTACAAGTTCTTTATGTATGAAATATACAAGTTTTTATAGCACATAATAATTTTTACTAGTTTTTAATTTAAGATAATGATAAATCAACCTAATTGGTGTGCCTAAAGATGTGTCTAATTGTAAGATGATGACATATGGAAAAATTAGGGAGCAAGATTAAGAAAGAGAATTAGTAAAACCTACATGTCAAATTCTTAAAATTTTAGACATATCGCAGACCAATTAAGTTAATTAATATTTTTCTTTAATTTAACCTCCTAAAATTTTTATATTTTTACTTTTTCCCAAATCAAAATTTCATTTTTATTTTATTGTCTTAAAAGCGTATCTAACAACAACGAGCTGGTTAAAAAACAGTTTTTAGTCGATATGTATCTTTCATATTGGGGGCATATACTCTCGGAAGGAAACTCATATTCGATCTCCCCCTTTGAATGAATAATTAACCCCAACTCACCAACCCCTCAAATATCTCGTACGCATCCTTTCAACTTTCTGAAAATCAGGTGCTGTTTTTTGACCTTAATCTTATTATTATTATTTTGATCTAATTTAATTGTATTTTTATAGTAATCTTTAAACATCTTCTTTCAGAACGGTATAGAAACAGAAATATTGTATCGTGAGCAATTTGATTCAACTGTTATTCAGGTAATCATAATGGATGAGACAGATAACAATGATGATTTTACCTTTTGTCAGGCAAGCTTTCTCCGTATTCTATAATAATCTATTAATTTGTATATTTCTAGTATTATTTCTATGTATTAGTTTAGTTTAAGGTTAACTGGTCTTCCCACAAAACATAAATTTATGTTCGGCTCTGTAGACATAAATTCCTGATTACGCCACTGCCAATTGTTTATTTGTAATATTTTTAAAAGGGGTCCATTTATGTTGGATTTTATTATGATTTAGGTTAGTGACCCGAACAAAAATGCACCGAAAAGCCTTCCAGATGTCAGCAGTATGAGTATAAATGATGAAAAGAAGAGTAGTGGTACCATTTGGGGTGACAATTTTAAAAGTAATGTTGAGTCGGAAAAGCAGGAAAAGGTTGGATCCTTAACTTTTAAGGTTATTGATGCATCGTCCCAGAAAAGGTCTGCGGACGCTTCTAGAAATGCACCCTCAGATGTTGGAAGTTCAGTTAGTAATTCACAGGGAACCAAAAATGTTGTTAAGAAGCCAGCGTCTCGGGCTAAGGTTCCTTTTCAAATTGGGTATAGTCATATGGATTGGCTTAAGCTTACTCGGACGCATCCTGATCTAGCAGGTACTTCAATTGATTATTATCTGTTTTCTGAAGATTTACATCTTTTCTTATAAATACTAGAATGCACATGTTTGAGTAGGTGAGTTACGCGTTATCATTACGTATTAATACTTAATTCAAATTCTTTATAATAAGAACAGGCCCATATATTTGTTTTTCATGGTTTCAGTAGGATAGCTCTATGAAGCAATTTGTATTGTAGTTTTAGGTAAAAGGTTACCCTTTGTTAACTTTTATAAATCACAAATAATAATAGGCGGACTGACTAATCGCCAATTTCGACTATACAAAGAACGCACAACATGTGCAATATTCACGACCAAACAAAAAACCAGCTAGAGAAAGCAACTTATACATGAGACACGAACTAGATACTATTAGCTAATGATAAAGGTAGATTCCAATGCCTTAAGGCGTCTTCCACACGACTAGTATGTTTGAACCGAAAAGGAATATAACGAGAAGGAATGACTACATGATGTTTGCTTTAGTTGGATAAAATTACGAGTAATTCTATAAGAATTAACACACGGGTCAGTTGGCATAAATAACGGTGAGGTGATACCATAGGGTTGTTAGAGTGTGTCAGGGTTAAGAGAAACAATTATATAATGAATTGTGTCTCTGAAGTGTATCAACTGATTAAACAGAAAATAAGCGAGAAAACACAGAGGAGAAAGAAAGCCAGCCAAAGTCGGGTGTTATTGATAATCTGGATTAATGCCCCAGTAGCCCTATCTGGATTAATGCCCCAGCAGCCCTAGTTTTAAGAACAATTAATAATAATCTCCATACCCTAAACAAATGGCTGTCAGCCTTATTTAAAGAACGACTAAAGAAGACCTAACTTGTCCACCAAGACATTACTATAATCAACTAACTAATTATTAAAAACGACACTTAACCCCCTGACTTTCTTTCTATTGTAACTTCTGATCTATATCATTACTCCCATCCCCAAAAACACCTTGTCCTCAAGGTGTTGCTTTAAAAAATTAGCTTTGAGTAATTCCGGGATCCCATGGGAAGTCAGCATCACGATGAACTTCTCTTCCAACGCCTTTGCAACCAAATTTCTTTTGTAGTAACTCCTGTTTTTGATTCTCAAAAATAACATCTGTTGCAATAGATTTCTGATCAAGGGTCTCAACTGCTGCTGTTGTCTTTGTCCCAAGTAACTAGCCCCAAAGCAGTTTATTAGAAGGCTTCACAACAGAATGATATTTATGTTGCTTTATAGCCATAGTTGTTAAAAGCGAAGGCGATCTCAAAGCGCAAAGACCCCTAATGAGGCGAAGGCGAAAGGCGCAAAAAAAGCGCTCGCCCAGAAAAAAAAAAGCTCATTCAAGTAAATAAATATAAAATATTTATATATAGTAAAAAATAATAGTAGAAGAAATCAGATATCAATTATAAAACCAAATATCATTAAAAAAAAACCATAAATCACTCAACCAAAAACTTTATACCAAGTTGTTCATAACCAAATTGTTCAAACCGAATTAGGATTTTGTAAATATTAATATTTTTGAAATTGTATGACTAAAATAAACTATAAAATATAAAACATAACAATAAAAACATTTTTTAATAAATTATTTTTATCTTATTTGTGAATAAAAATAATATTAATAAAAATTTTAAAATAAAAAGGGGAATGAAGAGAACAAGAAAAAGGATAAAAGATGCTTTTGTATTTTTGTCCTTTACTTTCTCCTTACATCTACCCTACTTTTTTAATTTTTTGTCATATCCACTGTTTCTCCTTCTCTCTTTTATTCTTTTTCTCTTCTCTTTATCTTCTTCATCAATTTTTCAGATTTGTTTTCTAAAAATCATGACCGGAAAAATCAGATTCAGAAATGATTTGGCCGGATCTTGATGGATCTGGCTAAATCTTGACCGATTAGACCTTTTGTGGCCGCCGCTGACCGCTGTTGACCTCCGTTGACCGCCTTCTTTCTTGAACGACTGGGTCTGGATTTTCAGGCGCCGGAGCTACGCCTCGCCTGTGCCTTGCGCCTAGGCGCAACAAGCGGTCGCTTTTGACAACTATGTTTATAGCAAAACTATCACGAACATCTCCTAGATTACCATGGTCTTCACTTATATCTTCCACCACAACCAGTTTAATGGTTTGTTTCTCAAGTTTAATGGTTTGTTTCTCAAGCTCCCTACTGATTTCTTGACTTTATTTTGCACCTTCAATGATGTCCGCGTCTTCAACCCCAACACTAATAACAACTTTGTTCTCCTCTTTTTTTGATTCAAACTCCAAATCTTTTTTATAGAGAAAAGAAGTAGGATCAAAAGGAGAAGGAATCTTGCAAACCATGAGAATCAATTTTTAAAGCCAATGACATCACATCTTTCAACTTAGAGCAACTATATTGATGCCATTCAACAAATATTTCCCTAATATCAGTATCTAAACCATAGATGAATAGGTATATAGCGTAGATCTCAGAAATTTCTTCCAGATTTTTAACTTGATCGAATAAGATTTGAAACGAAAGGCAATGTTCTTGAACAGTACCTTCTTGGCTAATTGCCATAATCTTCTCCAAAGCAGATTCCATGTTGCCCGCTGATCTTTTTTTTTTCTGGATGAACAATGACACGATGAACAGTACTTTCTGAATGAACAGTAGCACGGTATAGTGTCCAAGGACCAGTGTTTTTTTGTAAATAAGTTAAAGAAAATCACACCACAGGTTGCAAGAAAGAGAGCTCTGATACCAATTGATGTGTATC
Organism: Erigeron canadensis; assembly: GCF_010389155.1. NCBI lineage: Eukaryota > Viridiplantae > Streptophyta > Magnoliopsida > Asterales > Asteraceae > Erigeron > Erigeron canadensis. Next base: position 22,523,962 of record NC_057769.1, read on the forward strand.
AACTGATTAAACAGAAAATAAGCGAGAAAACACAGAGGAGAAAGAAAGCCAGCCAAAGTCGGCTGTTATTGATAATCTGGATTAATGCCCCAGCAGCCCTAGTTCCTAAGAACAATTAATAATAATCTCCATACCCTAAACAAATGGCTGTCAGCCTTATTTAAAGAACCACTAAAGAAGACCTAACTTGTCCACCAAGACATTACTATAATTAACTAACTAATTATTAAAAACGACACTTAACCCCCTTGACTTTCTTTCTATTGTAACTTCTGATCTGTATCAGTCTCTTTATAGGATTACAAAGAAATATAATTTTTTTGAAATCTTTTGCTAACGTATTATCGTATTGTTTTCTATTTACTTACTAGAGCCACGTGATCTAGTTCTTCAGATTGATTTAGAATGACTAATCTATATACGACACACAGTAATTTAACTAATGTTGATAGAGACTAGTTCTTAGTGATTCTAATTTGAACTTGGAATCGACTTGACAACTAGAACAGATATTATTGAACTTGGGATCTTAAAGAATGGTATATTTCGTTCAAAACCTGTCGAAGTGTTGTAGAATTGATTTGATTACGGTTTTTATAATTTTGGACCACCTTACTGTTATGCTAACACTAACCCTTGTTCTAATTCTTAGAGTTATTTCTGATATCTCCCTTCCCCTGGTAATCATTTAGTATATACTAGTCTTAATGCCCGTATGATGTACGGATTATAAAATATTTGATGATACAATTATATTTATATAGAGATTAGAGAATATGTGGCTGTTGAATATCTAAGTTTGGTTACAGATCCAAACTTAGGTAATCATATCTCTTCTATCTACGGTTCCATTTTAACTCTTGAATGGCTGGTTCTTCACTACTTATTCCAATCAACTAATCAAGATAGAAGACCACTTAAATCTACAAAACTTGGGTCTGGAGATATCTACTTTTACATGTCAAAAAAATCTTATTGTTGGCTTGACACATTGATCAAAAAATTGCGGGACCATCTTTTTGGATACTGAATGTACCTCTTTTTCAGAAAGTTAGAAACTTGACCCAAAGCTATAAACTATTAAACTTCGTCAAAATCAAATTTTGCATTGTTCATGGGACATCTCAAATGTGAATGTGTTGAAGCAGAATGGGACTTAAAGAGTAATGGCCACTGTAACTCATGATGGGGCTTGTTTGTTGATAGTCATCGTCATTGAATATGGGTTTTTAGTTTGAAGACCTGCCCTTTATGCATCAGTGTTAACTTCTTCGTTGTCAAATCTTAATAAGATACTTGTAGATAGAATTCCCCTTGTTAACTTAACCAACATCTTCCTTGAGTTCTTGGATTAGGATTTATGTAATGTAGAAGATGTCATCGCGCTAACCAGAATGACTTACCAATTTACTAATTATCCCTGAATTTTGTCGCTTTTATGATTTAAGGATTGAAAGGACAATCAAACAAGAGAATGATACCGTTAAGTGAGGTCAAACAACACAATACAGCAGACTCAATGTGGACCGTTCTCAAAGGTCGTGTCTACAACATCACTCCATACATGAAGTTTCATCCTGGAGGTAAAATATAATTATGTTTTCATCTTATGCAAGTGATAAATGTGTAGATATGTTGTATGGGTTTCGATCTATAGCTTCTTTGATTTTGAATGTTTTAAGCTACTTCAAATTCCTTTGAAGGAAGCTCAAAGTCATGGGAATAGTTTTTTATAAAATGAAACACAAACGTGTGCTGCCAGCTTTTAAGTGAGGAGCCTAGGTGGTTTGATATCAGATGTTTTTGAACTTTGGATTGGGGGACCAAGACTCAGATATCTTAGCAACCAATTCAGCTAGCTTTTGTTTTTACATGTTCATCAATTTCTGGATTGGACTTTTTCTTATTATAGCCAGTAAGGACCAGAATTTTATTGATAGGAGTGTTACCTATATTCAACTGTGATTATTAAGTTCCTGGCTGTAGCAAAAACAGTGTATGTAGAAATAGTATGCCGCATCTTTTGGTTTGATCCTAAGAATTCTTCTATTTATCGGTCTTGTAGGTGTAGATATGTTAATGAAGGCGGTTGGAAAAGATTGTACAGCTCTATTCAGTATCCTTTTATTATTCTTCAGACCAGTAAGCATTTATTTTTGAATGGTATATTATTGCATACCTCTCAGGTGATAGGCTTCAATTCTCTTTCCCTATTCATGTTTATAGTATAAAACAAAGTGGTGATTACGACCCACTTGCCCGTGAATGGGCCAATTCATTCTATTTTTTTATATATAACTGGTCAACTGTGGAAATTAAAACTAACCTGGAAACTCAAAATGAAACGGATCAAAATCATACTGTAATATAATGCGTAAAACCTTCTAATATATTTTATTAAAAAAATTATATTGGTTTTAAAGAAATAGAACTGCTGAAATATAGGCTGCTGATTGCATTATTATCTTTGCTATAATTGCATTATATATTAATAACATCTATCTATGTATTACAAGTTGTACCCAAGTTACTCTGTACAGGGGATTATATAGCAGCAGTCAAAGTACGTAATTTCCTTGATGCCGTTGTTTAGATAAATACCATGCTTGGGTGAATGCTGAGTTTATGTTGGAGAAGTGCCTTGTTGGTATTTTAGAAGAAAGCCGGCAGTAGTCTTTGGATCGTTTTCCACAAAGCACAAGAGATTCTACCACACAAGATGGTGATATTTGAAAAATAATGTCATAGTTATCGACATGCCCTGAGCTAGAAGTTGTACATTATTGAAATCTGCTTACATGGGAATACAGATATATGATTTTTTGACGATTGGGTTTTTTATTAAATTAAAGCCTTAAAATTCATTGGGCTTCCCACATGATTTTCAACTCTATATGTATTACGAGTCATTATTTTGGGCAAACGTAAGAGTATTAAGTGATGATGGATCTCAAACCATCCAATTGAAAATACAACTGTGGTCTGTAGGACGTGAGATGTCATTACTGAAAGTAGAAAGATGAATCATGTTATATCTTCCTAACATGCTTGTAAACAAGTACTTACCTGCATATATGGTGTTTTTTTTTTTTATGAAGTAGACATTGCTATATGTAGGGGTTTTTTTGTTAGATTTTCATTTCAGAAAGACCAGTAATAGATATAGTGCATGTAGTTGATGGATAAGGGCTTGAGATAGGCTAGTTGGGGAACGTCACTGACGGCAACTGGTTAGGCTGTTAGGGTCCTCATTCCACACGATGCAAATTATGATTCTCAAGATTGTTTATTACCGTTTAATTCTTCCCTACCCTCAAAGACTTGGCCATAGGCTTGTTCTTAACCTGGACTAACTAATCCAAATACAATACTGGAAATTTTAAGTCCCTCAAATAGTTAAATGACTGATTAGGGTCCAAATGAACATGCAACTCAATTGTCTGGGAGTTGATTGTATTGTACTTACATTTATGCGAGATTAGATTCGTCAAAAAATGCTACTAATATGGCATTACTTTTTAGTTTTTTTGTTAGACCGTAGTATGACTTCATCTTTAATGGGTCAGGATCCTACACTTCTACAGGGTTCATGCAAAGCATTTCTTCCTTATAAGCCAATTGATTCTCCATTAGTTAAGACGGACATGATTCTTATGGAATATTTGTGCATAGTGGGAGAATACTGTCAATGCTAGGAGTATACTTGGAATACAGAGTGTCTGGTTATAGGTTCAAATGGATAACTCAGAGATAATTGATACTCTAAAAACTTAAATTAAAATGTTTAAAGACAAATGGTAACACTCATAATGCCTATTCTAAAATTAATCTAGTATATTCTTAATCCATTATATGCATTAGGTGAATTGAACAAGCCATTAAGAAGGTAGTCTAGTAGTTAGACATTATCATGTCCTCACAAGTGATTCGAGACAAACCTTCCTAGGTAACATTTTGTGGCAGCTGGGATAGCCCCGCCCATGATGAAAAAGTTTAGCCGTTTTCCCGTTTACTAGTAGCAAATTTCATTTCAGAAGCTTCTTAACCATTGAACGGTTAAGGAAAAAGATAACTCAAACCGATCTACTTACAAATGAGGCAAAATTATCACTACAAGTGGGTCGAAGTTAAGTTGCAATTCATGGGATCATATTGTGCAGTTGTGCAACAGTTGGTAGCAAGTAACGATCTAGATGACATAAACCTGGGGTGATGACAAGTATGCATAACCAACGGGAAGCAAGCCAAACGGCCAGCAAAGCTTTCACAATCGAAGTGACTAGTGAACAACAATGAAAAACCCATATAGGAGCAGGGTTGTTGCAGCTAGCTCATAGGGACAAAGCAATTTGTACAATAAAACCTTTTGGGCACGAAACCCATCTACACATTTTGGCGAAGCCAACTTAAAGTCTAGTGTATTACGAGTATATAACTCATGTGTTGACACAAACAAAACTTATTTTGAACACCCCCATTTCTTATTTACCATCCCGTGATATGTTTTTTTGTTTGGTCTACTATGCTAGCTAGGCTATATTATCTACCACTTGTGTTACACATAAAAAAAAAAAAGTTTAAACGGTTTGCTACATCATTCTCTATGTTGTGAACTCATGTTACAATACGCAGCCAACAAGTAGGGTTGGATCAAATGGAAATCTCCAGTCTTTGAAAAGAGAGGCCAAAAGTTCATAAAATGTTCGGGGGTCCTTCTATAAGCAGGCTTTAGCCCATACTTTAGTGGAAGATGGGATTTGGTATGATAGTTGCAATATGTAATTATGTATTGTATGTTACAATATTTGGTCCGGATCCTTCCGAATTGAATCCATAATTAGGTGTAAAACTTCAATCAATGCATGTGAAGCAAATACATTCCCATATGAAAATTTGCAAAATTTCAAATATATAGTACACCTGTTGATCTAATATCTCACTCAATCTTACAATCTTGCATATTTTATACATGAAATCCCATTAGTGATAGATCGTGCAGAAATCTTATGAGAAAAAATTATATGATTCATCACCGCCAGCCCAACATCCCTCGTGGCCATAGCATATTATGTAATGTTTTACGAACATACAAACGAGTTTCCTATTTTCCCATATAAATTTCAACCAAATAGTCCTTCATTTTCACCATCCAAAATCCCACTTTCTCTTCTTCTTTTACTATTTCTATAGTTTTGTATACAAAATGGCTAAATTTGTATCTATTGTACTTGCATTCACTTTGGTTTGCACTTGTGTTTTTGCTACTACAATTCCATTAGAAGGTAAGATATGTGTGTTTCACTCTTTTTAACATACACTAACAACGTTTTTTTTAGAAGGTGTGTTTGGTTGAAAACACTCCCTGTTTTCCACTTTTGTTTCCCAAGAAAACATAGAAAAACTAAAAACACATTCTAATCATACTTTTTTAAGAATATTGTCTAAAAAAACAGAAAACAATGTTTTCCAATATTTTATGGAAAACTTGAAAACACCTTTAACATGAATCTAGTTTTCTAATTAAAATGCGTTTTCAAAGTTTTTATTTGGTTTCTAGAAAATGAAAACCCTTTTTATTTTTTAAAAAAATTGAAAACATTTCTACAACTAAACGGGCCCTTACACATTTTTGAAAACAAATTTTGTGGTTTACTTGTGGGCATATGCGGAAATGGTTTCTAGATCCATCACTGGCTGACCATTGTTGATTGTATTTTATACAGGTCTTTTACCAAATGGTAACTTTGAAGAACCACCAAAAGCGACTGATATTAAAAAAACTGTCCTGCTTCATAAAACTGCCTTACCAAAATGGGAGATTACCGGCCTAGTGGAGTACATCCATGGTGGGCCTCAGCCCGACGGAATGTACTTTCCAGTGGCAAATGGGGTTCATGCCGTCAAGCTTGGGATTGAAGCTACGATTTCTCAAACATTAGCCTTGAAGAAAGGCTCATTGTACACTGTGACATTTGGTGCTTCAAGAACTTGTGGTCAGCAACAGGCATTAAGAGTGTCTGTGCCGCCGTATTCAGGAGACCTTCCGCTACAAACTTTGTACTGCAGTGATGGTGGTGATGTGTATGCATATGGATTTAGAGCAAGTTCGAGTAATGTGAAGTTGACCTTTAGTAACCCTGGCGCTAAAGAGGACCCGAAATGTGGCCCAATCATTGATGTTGTCGCTATTAAAGAGCTCCTCCCTCCGAAGGCTACTAACCGTAAGTACTGTCAAAAGAGTAATGATATATCGTCTTAAATTTATTTTTCAAAAATCCGCGCACTTAAAAAAAAAGTCTAAATCTAGTTCTTTTTCCACAATTATATCATATAAAAAGAATATACTCTTTCAAACTCAAAGAAAAAAAAGTAAAGTAACTCCCAATGCCGTCTTCTACGGGTTTTGGGTCCCAATACCGTCTTCGACGGTGTTTGGGGAGGTTGATATGTAGACAACCTTACCCCTACCAAAGGTAGAGAGGCTGCTTCCAGGTTCTACCATAAGTAGAAAAGGACCTCCAGCCTTACTGGGCATGAGGATCGAACCCATGACCTCTGTTTCTAGAGGCATGAGCTCCAACCACTGATCCAACCCAGTTGGTTTCAAACTCAAAGAACATTGTTATATATTGCAGATAACTTGGTGAAAAATGGTGGATTCGAGGAAGGTCCTTATGCATTATCAAACAGCTCCAACGGGGTTCTCCTACCTCCTCGACAACAAGACATAACATCTCCTCTCCCCGGATGGATCATTGAGTCTATAAAAGCGGTTAAACTCATCGACTCCAAGCACTTCAATGTACCAAATGGGTTTGCAGCCATTGAGCTATTATCCGGAAGAGAGAGTGCCATTGCACAAATCATCCGCACTATCCCAAACAAGCTTTACAAGTTAACATTTGCCATCGGGGACGCCAACAACTCGTGCCACGGAGACATGATGGTTGAAGCATTTGCTGGCAGAGATACACTAAAAGCGCCATTCAAGTCCGAAGCAAAGGGGAAATGGAAGATGGTCAGTATGCAATTTACAGCAGTATCCGCGAGAACTAGAGTTAGCTTCTATAGCTCGTATTACCATACTCGGGTTGATGATACTGTATCTCTTTGTGGGCCTGTTGTTGATCAAGTTAAGGTTCTATCGGTACGATCATAAAGGTTTATATATAGTCTTGTCGATGTTCAAATAGACTTGGTTTGTATGTTTGATATATATTTTTACACTTAAAATTAATATGGTAAAATACTTTTTGTCTATCCATGATGTATGGATGGATAGATCATATTTATATTTTGTAATATCAAATACAGAGATTTATTAATTGGGAAAGTTGAATAAGTATCATTGATAACTTAGTGGGTTTATTTAGTTAAGGCTGTGTTTAAGCCATCTTCCGTATAACTGGTGGAGTATATAAAAAGCCTCTTATGGAGGATGACCAACGCTACATCGAGCTCGAGAAAGCTGGGCCGGCCGGCCGGGTGACAACTTTGGTATTTGGTGGTTCATTATCTATAAACCCTTATAAAGGGTATTGGACTTTTCTTAATTTAGCATTTTTTTCTTCCAAAAATACCCTTTAGCTTAAACAATCATAATCTCATTCCCAACTCACTTAATCACACAATTCACTCTCAATCCACCGCAACCACCATAAATTTCTCCCTCTCTTCACTTCCCCAGCCACCATCTCCACCCCCAGCACACACAACCACAGATGAAAAAAAAAGAGAAAGCCACCTCCGCCCGTCGTTGTCGTCCATGTAATCCACCGCCACCGTCATGGCGTCATCCATCAATACTCTTCCATAGAAAACCATCGATATTGTGTGATTTGGATTTCGAATATTTGGGTTCATTCACACCCGATCCAATCTGGTATTTTTCTTTTCTTTTCCATCTTATTTAAGTTTTATTTTTTTTTAACAATTATTGTTTTAATAAAAAATTCATTTTTTACTTAAACAATAATTTGTTGTTGTCTCTATAGAAATGAATAATGATTTGTTGTTTATAAGCCAATATTAATTAATTATTGTGTTTTATATATGTATGTTGTTGATAATAATAATAATATATTTTGGTTGATTTGAAGCATATGTATTTGACAGAATGACTGTTTTGATTAATTCATGGAAATTGAAGTTTTTGTTTATCAATCCCTGTATGGGAGTGATAATCTTTGTCGATATCCCCAATGGAAATTTCCGGGGTTAACCTAATATCTATCTTATCGTCTTGTGGAACTCATTTATAGGTAATTTATTAGATGCAAACATCCGAGCACAATCAAAGCTTGGGATCAACAAAGATCAAAATACTTATGGATGCGATATTTTAAGTCAAGCTTGGAGTTGATGGGTAGTGTTTTCAGAATAGAGACATTTCTCTTGATGGTAAAACGTTGGAGGTAACTAGACATAAGTTACTTTTTTGTTGCTTAATTCTCTCATTTTTCCAATCAAGTTTTAAATAATAGCTATATCTATGTAATGGATGGTGCAGTATGATCACATTTATTGATCTCTTTATTGTGTGTGCTATAAGTACACCATTTTTGTTGTAGGTTCATGTTTCCAGTTTTTTATGCCATAAAACATATGAAACTTTTAACTCGCGTAGACCAGGTATATCACATTTTTTGGTGTATTTTACTAATCAGAGCTACTCAATTTATGTGCAAGAATGAGGGGTAAATAAGGTGCTTTATATATGTTATTTTTATATTTCCCTGGGAATGAACTAAAAAAAGATTTACAGTCAAAGTTAAATAGTCTATTGGATTTACAGTCTATTTTTATAAGGTTCAACCTTATATTCATTCTTGAACCAAAATGTAAGATAACTTAACCATCTATTTATTTGCTTTTGTTCAGATTTCTCAACAAAGACAATACAAGCGTTGAAACTCTTGAGTCAAGGAAACAAAGTCTCAATATAAGAATGAGCTTGACAGAATCTATAATAAAGGAGATTTGAGTTAGTATGAATAGAATCATTTCATATTGATAAGAGTGGCAATGGCAGCTTCCAATTTGTATCATTGACACGGTGGAACAAGATTCATAGTGTTAGGAGTCCTATCTACTATTAATGCAATTTGAGTTTAATATAAATAGAATCATTTAGTTATATATAACAGTCGTATGTTTCATATAATCGTAAGCGGTTATTTTTCATCGTTAGTTTTTGCACTTAATTATTTATTCCAACTAATCCGCGACTTATTTTTAAAATGATAGATACGGTTATATGCTACATTGTTGCATCTCATGAAATTAAGTAACTTGAACGCTACAAACCCTTACGACATCTGGCGCTATAGATCGTCGCCGTTGCAACGCGCGGGCACTCTTCTAGTTTCACTAAAGCAGATCTCCCTGTTTACATTTGAAGTTTCAACATTTACTTTTGTAAAATGCCCATATTTTAATTCTATATTTACCTAACACCCTTTCTCTCTCCTCAAATCTTAACCAATCATTTGTTTTCTCTCTCCTCCATAAATCATTTATTCCTTTTTATCTCAAAAACCGTACATCGATAAATTATAAAAATTATATGGATGTTCTTAAAATTTCATGCTCTTTCATTAGAGATGTCATTCGATATACTTTCGATGAATTTTTAAATCCGAGGGCGGAGCCCGTAAAGCTAAGGCATTTGGCTATCACACTCTCTGACATATCACCTCCATCATCTCACTGCCGCAACGCGCGAGTACTTGCTCTCGTTTCACTTTAAATAATTGTGATGCCAAGTCAATTAAATATTCGATTTTTACCTTTATAAATTTTGTATGTATTTTGACTTTTGATTGTTAGTGAAAAATCTTAACAAGCTACAAGTATAGTATTTGTACAACGCTCTGGTTTGAGAGCGGTGGCCACAATGCGATGGTGACGGGCGGCGGTAGCGACTGACGGTGGTGACGACTAGTAGTGTGAGCTATTATGTAAATCTAATTAATATAATGGTTAGTATAGTTATTTTAAAGGTTGAGAGACTAATGGTGTTTTTGTTTAATTTAGAGTGGGGTTGTATCGTATTTATGAGGTATTGTTTTAATGGAGAGCAATTCTGACATTTTCCCCCTATAACTTTCAACATGGAGTCTATTCTTTTTAATAAAGAGTATAGATTATATGTAATTTTTATTAGTGATTTTTAGATTTTTATTAGAAATTTCCTAAAGTTCATAGTTAAAACTAGGAAAGTTGGGCCACCCGATGGGCGGCGGCAAAGAGCGTGGCTTTTGTGTTTTATCGGCGAACGCTTTTGTGTTGTAAACATAGCTAATATTTTTGTCTAATAGTACAGAGGTTTTAGTTACATATGCCCATATATAGTGGGGCTTTCATGTTACAAAAAGTTAAAGATGGCATTGGTTACTTCTAAACTAAACTATATATACGTTTCTGGAGACAAAAGATTGAAGTTACAATGCCATTGGCTACTTCTAAACTATATATACGCTACTGGAGACAAAAGACTGAAGTTGCAAACGTTTGGTTCGATGTGGCATGTTGCTTCTGGAGACAAAAGATAGCAGTTGCAAAAGTTTGGTTTTATATGGCATCTTGCTTTGTACGGAAGTTTTTGATCGTTGATGGTTTAATGATCCAGCTTGCGTCTTTTTGACTGTTTTGTTGGGGTACCTGCATTGTATTGCATTAAAGATGATTAAGTAGATATGTTAGTAGTATGTATAATAGCTATGGAAGATGAAAGTTTATGTGTTTACTTTCTGGGGTGAATTCCAATCTCCTAGATGATGCAGAACGTGTTTTAGTTGTTTGTGGTGTTGTTGGAGATAAGGTATGCTGTGTTGATGATGAAGCAGGCTGCGTTTGCATGTTAGTTACTTTGTGAACTGTTGCCTTTATTCTTTGTGATCTTCGCTCTCGATATGCTTGTATATGAAACGTCATTGATTTTCCTTCAAGTGATGTGATTTCTGCGGGTATTGCATGGCCAGGTCTGCAGGTGTCCGTTATCATTAACTGGTGGTATTCAACGCCTATCATTGTTGTTGCTGAGTTATGGTTGATGGTAATATTCAGTTCTCCAGTTTCGTCTTCAATTTTTGCAGAGAGTTGGTACCTGTGATTAATGATTTACAATTTAGATCGCTAATTATATATATATAAAAAAAAAGAAACAACTACAGAAAGAAAAAGGGAGAGGAGAGTAAAATTTATGATTTGTCTGCCCAGAAGGTGTAGACAAAACTCGCTCATCAAACCAAAACAAAGCTCCACAATATTGACAAACATTTGTGCAGTCTCCAATATCAATATATTCAGGAGAAAGAAGATATTGGTCTGCAGACTGAGAGTGTAAGCCTACATTGAGGCCCAAGGGATTTGATGAGGAACTTCCTTGTTCAGATGAACGGACCCTCCTGAAGTTGTTATTTAAGATAGATGCACGTCGAGAGGCTTGACGACGTGATTGTTCACCGGTATAAGCAACATTTCTAGAAGTAGATGGGCCGGTAGTTTGTTTAGAAATTTCACGTGTACGCTTGTTGTTACAACGTGTGGCTGACTGCATATCGGAATTAACAAAGAAGATTCTGCGCAACTAATAGAAATAAAGACTAATAACGTTTAAAACAGTATTCATATAGGTGTATTTGCATTTTCATATTGTTCTATCAACATTTGTAAACTTGTGTATTCGTATTTGGAATAGAAGTTTAAAATATTTTAGCACAATAAAGTAGACTGAGAGACAACAAACACGTTGGGTAGCATCGTTGATGAGAATTGCAAAGATTCAACTAAAATGTAAAAATTAGGTTGAAATTTAATTGCTAGAAAAACATTGCAAATCTGAAAGACTAAGCAATCACTTACAGTGGAAAATGTTGAAAAACCTGTTCCTCGTAGATGAAGAAGTTGGCAAGAAGAAACAGGGGCAAATGCATTATTGATCATCATACTTGATATACCAACAATAATTCACTCAGATATGAGATTACATAATGTTTAATTAATGATATTAATATTTGAAAAAGATTAATCTTTTTATGTGGTTACCATATAGTTAGGTTACATCATGTAGATGAACCTAAGAAACCCAAAAATATGAATAATTCCTTTCTTTTTTATCTAATGCTCAAAGTTTCATAAGACAAATTTGTCACAAATCGAAATTAAATAAAACCTTTAGTAAAAGATTTTTATAATTAAAAAAATTCCCCCTAAACTAACAATCAGAATTATTCAAAGATAATATCTAATTTAATTGTTAAAATGAATGATAAACAACATACCAATTACATCCTTTTAAATCCAGATGTATGGAAGCAAGAAAGGATAGGAAGATACACTAAAGTAATGGTACCTGCTATGTATTTTGTTCATAATATATCGAAGAAGAACACGTATACCCCCAAAAAATACACGTGGCAATAATAGAGAAGGTTGTAAACTTTCAGTCATATACTTATAAAAATAAGAGTATAAAAATAAGAGGACTATGGGGGTCGAACCCGCGAACAACAAATCTAAAGGAAATAGCCAAAACCAATTCAGCGAAATGCTAATTTGTTTAATAACCGCATAAGCTTATATAAATGATGGTTAAGAGCGGTTACTGTTCATAAACATTGTCATTAATGAGATTACAATATCCACTGTCTAATCTAAATATATATATATATATATATATTTTATATAAAACAATCGATAACATTATTTTATTAGAGATTTTTAGATATAACTATTTAGCATAAATGTAAATTTTTTAATGAAAATTACTATTAAAAAGCCTTAAAGTTAAATAAACACAAGCTTAAATAAAAATTAACTAGTCTTCAATTCCGTGCAATAAACAGGTAGATTTAATTCCGTCTAACTAAATAAATTGCTAACATATAAACAGTTTTATAATAGCATGTTTAAAAATATTCAATATCACTATACAATGATGAAAAAGATTACCTTTTATCATAAAACCTAAAAAAATAAATCAAACAACTTATAATCAATGAATAATATAAGGAAAAACTTTGGTAAAAGAAAATATATATATAAATAACTAGTTTGGACAGATTTACATTTTATCAAACAATATATCTGTATCTAAAAAAAAAATCAGGTTAGGGACTTTTTGGGGCTTTTAGAAGGTTAAAAGCCCAAACTTTTAAATATAAGCCCCTTTTAAACTTATAGCCATGTTTGGTTGTTCATTTGAATTCAAAAGTTCCTAAACGCCCCGAAAGGTTTTTAAAATAAAAGTTTGTGTAAGAAGAATTGAAATAAAAGCCCCAGCTTCTACCCATTTGCAAGCTCCAGCTACAAACCCCTAGTTACAGCTCGATCTCCAATAAAATTAAAAACAATAAAAATGTGTTTTCTAATTTTGCATATACAAGTGGACACAATCTTTTTCGTTTTCCTGGAACTTTATTTTGGAAAAACTAAGATTTAATCGCATATATTGTTTTACATGTTTTTTCGAAAAACAAAATATAAATACAAAAGGTGTTTTTCCAACTAAAGAGTCTCTAGCATTTCTTTCTTACAGCAACAGAAAGAGAAATGGTAGTATTAAGTATTTGACCGATTGGTGTAAATTCAATTTATTTTATTCTTGTATATGTAATTTTTGTATCGTCATCTTGGTAGATACGATTGTTAATAAAAGTTAAGCCGCAGTATTTATAATTTTATATCTCGCTTTTGTGAAGAAAACTACCTCTTTTAGAAAAAAATGGGAAAAGTTAAGTAAAACATGCAATATCTATCTTAGGTAAAGCAGGAGGATTATGTAAAATTTAAAGAGAGGTTATTTATGTTTATTAAATTTAAAAGTTTAATTTATAATTTTTTTTTAAGTGGCATTACTTGAGCTTTAAAAAATGTGCAGTTTAAAAAAAAGTGGACTTGAAAAGTCATCACGCTGGGTCGCTCTCTGTTTTCACTTTTCACTTTTTCTGACCTCCATCAATGATTTTATATATTTACATGGTTAAACTATATTCATTCATCAATGATGTCTTTAGATAGTGGGGAGTCTCAACTTCCCCCCTCCACTGCACAACGGTTACAACCATGCCGTATATTCGAACTACATGAAATCCTTTTAGCAACCGAAAACTTTAATGAATCTTTCGTGATTGGTAAAGGGGGCTTTGGAAAAGTGTACAAAGGTAAAGTTACGGTTGGAACTAGTCATGTTGCCGTTGCTATTAAACGGTTAGATCTGATTTCTGATCATGGGGCAACAGAGTTCTGGGCTGAAGTCGAGATGCTTTCGAAGTTGCGTCACTCTCATCTAGTGTCTCTGATTGGTTATTGTTACCATGAAAGAGAAATGATACTAGTATATGAGTATATGCCGAATGGAACACTTGAAGATCATCTCCATAATCTCCGCACCCGTCTTTCTTGGGTTGATCGGCTAAAAATATGCATAGGCGCCGCCCGTGGGGTAGACTACCTTCACACTGGTACCGGTATTGAGTTTGGTGTTATACACCGAGATGTCAAAAGCTCAAATATTTTGTTATGCGAAAATTGGGTAGCTAAAATATCGGATTTTGGGTTGTCCAGAGTAGGCCCAACGAATCAACCATACCCTTATGTTAACACTATTGTAAAAGGCACTTTTGGGTATCTTGATCCAAACTATTTTGCCACTGGAAAGTTCACAAGGAAGTCTGATGTGTATGCTTTTGGTGTTGTACTGTTTGAAGTGTTGTGTCGGAAGCGACCATTGGATACGAGTCTTGAATTTGGTTTAGCTACGTGGGCACAAGACTCGATCAAAGAAGGCAAGTTAAAGAGTATAGTTGATTCTGATATAAGGGGTGAAATATCCCCAAAATGTTTGAAGGGGTTTGCTAGAATTGCGTACAGATGCTTAGCAAATTATCCAAAGCATCGTCCTACCATGACTGAGATTATATATACTCTGGAATCTCTACTTACCCTGTCGTTGCACGTTCAACACAAGTCGATATTTACTAGAAGGGTTGATGTGTTTCCCTCCATCTTTGCCGATGAAAACCCAGGCGAGTCGATATTTACTAGAATGGTTGAAGTGTTTCCCTTCATAATTATCGGTGAAAATCCAGGTATTCCGATGTCCTCCTCTATTCTATTCTAGTATCCTCAACTTTTGTTAGAATATTTAGGAATGACGTTGCCTTAATATATGTTTATTATTCAAAATACTTAACTTATGGTATTAAAATCATCATTTTCAAAATCAAAAACAAAAAAACTGGCCGGTAAAATGGACCAGTGGAACCGGGAAGAACCAAAGGCCGGTCTGTTTAACGCAGTAACAGTTTAACTAAAGCAACAATGCATAAACCAGACGGTCGAACCATTTTTTAAAACATTGCTTTTAATAAAACAAATAAGTTAAATCAAGATATATATTTTCGAACTTTCAAAGCAGTGGATCTTTTGATGGTGTCCACCGCACTAGTTGCCAGAACTTCACTACCAACAACCGCTAGCTCTATCTTCGACCACTTCACCTGGGGCCCTCTTTGGAGGTTATGGGGGAGAGGATGTTGGCTTAGAGACCAAAGATCGAATCTCAATTCCCTATGGTTTCGGACATTTACCTCTTCGGACGCGTGCGGGCCGTGTTATCGTACCCTTGGTCTCCTTCGGGTTCCAATTTCTAGCAGACTGCCCGCTTGGATGTCACTTGGATGTCACTACTAGGATTGGATACACTAACTAACTAACAAGCCATTCTAAAGAAACACCGAATCCCCATCAACGACGCCCAAACAAGAAAAAAAAAAGGTTAATGAATCTGAAACTAAAGTGAGTAACAAACCTGCTTAGATCTAATGATGTTTTATTATTCTTGTACGTTTAGTCATGTTCAAATTTGTGTGATGACCCATATATAACATCCTAGTTTTGGTTGAGGTACTATTCTTTCTTGTGTAGCTAAGTAGTTAATTACTAAAATAGCGGTGTAGCGGTCAAGTTCCGCTACATGCTACGTTGGTTATAGCGGTGAGATAACGGTGGTATAGCGGTAATGAAAATATTATGCAATATCTATATATATATAATACTTAATACTTAATATTTAATAAGATTATCAATTAATACTTTATACTTGATAGAAATAGCAAAAGTTAAACTTAAAAGTGTCCATATTTGAAACATTTGTGTTACTACTTGCAAAAATTAGTGTTTCTTTCAAGTTTTGGCCAAAAAAAAAAAACGCTATAACACCGCTATTTTACCACTCTTTGGACCGCTCTAGCACTGATATCGGTAAAATAGCGCCGCTAATAGTGGGACCGCTATTTTACCTCAGGTCCGCTATCCGCTATAGCACCGCTATAGCGCCGCTATTAACTACACAGTTGTATAGATTCAGCTTTCTAATGCTTTTAGAATTTTTTTTTGAAAATGGGATGAATGGTTGATTTGGGATTTGGAATGAACTAGTAATAACTAATAAGGGAGGTTTTTAATTGAGGAAAAAAGTTAAGTGAGGATGTTTTTGTGGTTAGATATTATTATTATTATTCTTATGATTGTTACATTCAAATAATAAATAAATCAGAAAAAATGAGAATTTATATGATGCATTGATAAGTTAAAGTATCCTTTATGCATAATGATATTTCTGATCTATATATCCAAAGAAAATGTAAGTTCTCTTATGGTTTTCTTGATTTAATCCGGTATATATATGGATAATGTTAAATTAATATGGCATACACTTTCAAAATTTTAATGTGACTTGATATTCTGGATTAATATAATTTGCATTTAAAACTTTTTAAAGGTAAAGATAATATATGCGTTTATTATAAAATCAAATTAGTTATTACTAGTATGTTTTAGAAAATGAAAAGATGTTATTCACTCATTTCTTCAATTCACCACATTATTGATTGTGTGGGTGTCATTCTTTAATTGGTCAATCCAGTTATAAAGACACCTTGTTATATGACCCTAGAAGAGTATGGTCGACTTCCTTGTATTGAAAAAGAAGAGCCCACTTTCATATTGAATTCATGTAATCCCATTCGAAGAGAGAAATAATCCACCAAAAAAAAAGTCTACTGTTATTATTTGAATTTGTATGTAAAATAGAGCTTCCAATTTGTTTACAAGCGTAGAAAGAGTTTGTGAATACCTATCTACTTGTCTCCCGACCCCCTTTTCCATGCTTTTACATTTCTCATTGTCTGAGTGTCTGACACATCTGTTCTGTCCCCTGTAGAGTATATTGACCGTGGTTCTATCCTATATGAAGACATAAAATCAGCCACCAACAACTATGCTGATGAAAATCTTGTTAAACAAACTACTTCCTCAAATATTTACAAAGGAAGACTCGTGCAGACATCAGGAGAAGTGATCAATATTGTTGTACGGAGATGTACGCAACTACACATTGCAGCCAACGAGATTATTATGCTAAAAGATCTCAGGCATGAAAATATCCTTCCTATCTTCAAATTTTGTGAGATGGTTGATACTCTAGTGATCATAAACAAACATGAGGCAAATGAAAGCCTGGACAAACATCTAAGTTGCTCAACCCTTGGTTGGATGCAAAGACTCCATATTTGTGTTGGTATAGCACGTGCATTGACTTACCTTCATTATGATGCAGAAGTGAATCATTGTGTGATACATGGTAACATCAAGAGCTCCAAAATTTTACTAGATCACGACTGGGAACCGAAGTTACATGGTTTTGGATTTGCTGTTAGAGCTAAAAGGAATCAGCTTTACAATACCGATAAATACAACCGCTCATTATACTATATGGACCCAGCATATGAACACACTAGAGGTTTGACTCATAAGTCAGATGTCTTCTCCTTTGGTGTTGTATTGTTTGAAGCTCTGTTTGGGAGGGATGCATCGTCTGTTCTAAGCACTCCTGATCACAATGATAAATTGTACTTTGCTCGATTGGCCCGAGTTCATTATGAAGAGAAGACCCTGGATGATATGATCGATCCCTATCTCCGAGTACAGATGAATTTGGAATCACTAATCGTCTTCTCCGAGACAGCTTATTTTTGCTTGAAGGAGAAACCGTCAGAACGTCCAGATATGAAAAAAGTTCTCCAAAGACTTAACTCAGCGTTGGAACTTCAGCGCAAACATGAAAGTCTTGTAAGGCCATCAATCGCTTATATATATATATATATATATATATATGAGAAAAGTGAGTATGGGGCTCTTATGCATCCAACTTGGGTGAAAAACCCCTCACATACTAATTTTTTAATATTTTGAATAAATACTTGGGCCCCCATGTTTTTACCTTTTAAAAAAGGATATGTGAGGGGTTTCTCACCCAACTTGGGTGCCTAACAGCCTCATATTCCCTTCCCCTATATATATATTATATATATATATATATATATCTGTTATTCTGAATTATAAGTTTGGTAAACTAGCTAATTCTCAATTTTGTGATCATTGATATTATAGGAACATTCAACAGTTGGAGAAGCTACATCATCTAACCACTTGAAGGTAACGACATATAATACTTAATTCTATCTATGTCAATTCATTTGTCACCTGTTAGATTTGTTTTGAGTAGGTTAATTGTTCAAAAAATAAAATAAATATACATCAATAATTCTGTCTATCATGATCATAAGCAGAGAGGCCGTATGAGGGCCAATTCCCACTGTAAACTCTTAAGAGATTTTTTTTTCCTTTCATTTATTTTGAAGGGGAGTATGGTATCTATTGCACTTGATAGATGTCTGGATAATATGATTGGTCCTTTTGCAAACGTATAAAGTTTTAGTTTCGATTTTGCCCTCTCATAAAATTTTTCCAGGTAGCGCCCTTAGATGCATAAGAAAGTTTGTGTACGTATAATTTGCTGAGTTAGATAATGTTTTCAGGCATTCGTTATTGCTAGCAAATTTGTTTTCTTTTCTCTTTACCACTTCGATTTATTCCATCTACCAAATATCTTATTTTTTAATGTTTTGAAAGATAGAAAGGTATTTTAAAAAAGATATCTAATTAAAGTACATGGACTGATTAAATGTTGCAGGTAAAATTAAATGCACACATAATCACGTAACCTGTTCATTTGGTTTACAAGTTATTGGATTATCTAATTAAGAAAAAAATACTAAGTTTAGAAAATCCATTGACTAAGGAACAAATAAATAAATTGAATGATTTATAAGGGACAAGAAAATGTTTCATGATTTTCTTATTACAGGTGAAAACATTGGATCACTTAAAAATCCAACTGGGCGACATAAAGTTGGCAACAAACAATTTTTCCGAAAAATATAGCATTGGTTCAGGTGGATATGCTACCGTCTACAAAGCAGAACTTGACTATTTTGATAGCAGAACTTCACCGACACTGAATAAAGGAGAGAAAAGAGTTGAAGTGCCCAAGAGACGTGGCATTGTAGCTATCAAACGTATCTTTAGTTTTGATATCTTCCGCAGGGGAGACGGGCAAGCAGAAAAAGGGTTCCTAGCTGAAATTGAATTGCTTAGCAAGTGTAAGCATCCAAATATAGTTTCTCTTATTGGCTTTTGTAACGAAGAAACTGAGATGATTTTGGTTTATGAGTATGCAACTAATGGAAGTCTTGAAGCGTATTTAGGAAAGAATGATAACATCACGAATCTTACTTGGGATAAACGTATAAAGATATCAATTGATATTGCACATGGATTACGTTATCTTCATGAGGTCACTAAGGACAAAGAATGCATAATACATAGGGATATAAAGAGCGCTAACATTTTATTAGATGATAAGTGGGAGGCAAAGATTGCAGACTTTGGGCTCTCCAAACTACATCCTACATATAACCTACGTAGCACCCTCGATACGGGTAACATTGGCGGTACCCAAGTGTACCTGGATCCAGAGTATGAGAAAACCGGTAACTTGAAAACTAGCTCGGATATTTATTCCTTCGGAGTAGTTTTGTGTGAAATATTGTCTGGGAATGTGGCATATGATAATATCTACAATACAATGGGGCTTCCATCAATAGTACGACAATGCTTTAATGACGGAACTATAGAGGAATTGGTAGATCCACAGATGAAGGAATCTGGTGAAAATACTTTTGTGCTTGATGACGGCCTTAATCACGATTCTTTATATACATTTTCAAAAATAGCAAGTCAATGTGTAGCGGAAGCTCAAGCTCGCCGTCCAACAATGGAAGTTATCCTTAGAGAGCTTGAGAAATCTTTAAATTATCAAGTAAGTAACCGTTTTTGTCTGAACATTTTTTGAAGATTTGATTCTTTGGAAAATAGTTTCTAACCACATGAACCTATTATATTATAATATATGTGAAATGTTTGTTTGAAAACTAAATTTTCTGTGAAAACTAGAAAACTGGTTCAAAACACACTGTGATCTGAATTTAACACAACGTGTTTTAATTATGTTTTTATAAAACACAATGTGTTTTTATTGTGTAATCTAAAATACGTTGTGTTAAGTTTAAATCACAATGTGTTTTTGATAGCGTTGTAAATCAGAAAATTGTTCAAAGACAATGTGATATGAACTTAACACAATGTGTTTTTGAAAAACATATTAAAAACACATTGTGTTAAATTCAGATCACAGTGTGTTTGACAGTTTTCTAGTTTTCACGAAAATTTTAGTTTCAAATGATGAAAACCCACTTAACATAATGTGTTTTAGAAAACTATTGTGTTAGGTTCAGATCACAGTGTGTTTTGACTAGTTTTTCCGTTTTCATGGAAATTTTAGTTTTCAAATGATCATTTATTATTGTTTATATGTATAATAACTATTTTTTAACTTTAAAATTCAAACTTAGATAAAACACATTTCTACATTTTTTTTTTAACATTTCTACATTTAATTTGAGATTTTACATATACAGTATATGATATTATAAAAAATCAATAATTTTAACATTTGTACAACTGCTTGTAATATTAAACATCATAAAACGACATTGTACTTGAATTAAAAGATTGAATGGAGATGTCTGGCGTAAAATTTTGATACTAAACAAAAGTTTGAAGTAAATATTTTCATTTGAGATATATATATATATATATATATAGGGAAAAAGGAATATAAGGTTGTCGGGCATCTAAGCTTAGGTGTGGAACCCCTCACATACCAATATTTTATTATTTCTTGTTTAATGAATAAATGTTTGGGCCCCATGAATTTTATGGTTTAAAAAATTAGTATGCGAGTGTTCTACACCTAAGTTTAGATACCCGATAACCTTATATTACCATCCCTATATATATATATATATATATATCGAGGTTGAGAGTGTTATAATTCACAGAATAACAGGAAGGACAACCTCCAAATTTCACTTGAAACGATAAAGTTAGGCACACAAAACTTCAATGACTGCAACTGCACTGGAAAAGGAAGATTTTGGAGGTTGTATGAAGGAGAAATTTCACTTGGAATTGCTAATGGACATACCCCAATCGTTGCAAAGAGATTTGATGGCCAGTCGGATGAAGGAAACTCACAATTTATGACGGAGTTGAAAGTTCTTTTTGAACATAAGCACAAAAATATCGTTGGTCTTGTAGGGTATTGTAATGAAATGAGTGAAAAAATAATTGTATATGAGCATGCCTCAAACGGAACACTGGATAAGCATTTGGACAATGCTAATCTTACGTGGATGAAACGTCTCAAGATAGGCATCGATGTTGCAAAGGCATTGGAATATCTTCACACCGGTGGCACCACCAAAGATACTCCGATGATACATAGAGACATCAAAAGCAGTAACATTCTACTTGACGGTGATTGGAGTGCTAAACTTTCTAATTTAGAGGAGTTATCAAATGCTAGGGGACCAAAGAAAGTTGAACATATTGATGAGAATAATGCATATGGCTCACTGAGCTACATAGACCCACAATACGAAGCGTTGGGTTTTTTATATCCAACATCTGACAGGTATTCATTAGGTGTGGTTTTATTAGAGATGATGTTGGGGAAATTGGCATGTGCAGAGGAATTTGAGGGTCTCTACTATAAGTCTTTAGTCCGTTTGGCTAAAACGTGGTATAAAAATAATACTCTGGATGAGAAAATATTTAAAGGTATAAAAGAACAAATTGTGCAAGAATCATTGGATACATATTCTGCCATCACCTTTAAATGCCTTCAAAATTATGGTATATATCGGCCAGGTGCTAGTGAGCTGGTTGACCAACTTACATTGGCATTGGCATACCAAGTAAGTGCATTCTTTTCATAATAATTTTATAAGATTAGTAATTTCCTTTCATTAATTGCATTCCTAACCAAATTGGATTAATATAATTCTAGATTTTATCATAAAGTAAATAAACGAAATACACTACAATAACAACCTTAGAAATGCTTAAACTTTTACCAGTTACCTTTGTTTATACTTATTAATTATTATATGTTGATCTTCCTATATAAGTGCATATGAATATTTAAGTTTTATATACATGTGTGAACATTTTCTAAAACCCTTTCTGGTGTGACAATTACAATGTTTTTTCCAGCTTATAAATGTGAATATTTTGCATTCATTTATAAAATTCAAATAAGTTAACAAAAATTACCCACATTTTTAAAATACGTAAGAAAAGACGTTAAAAGCTGAGATATTGGTTGTGATGTTCTTTTCCAATAATAAATTAAAATCAAATTAATGATTAAGAATTCTAAAGCATGGTTTCTGATGAAATAATAGTTGTAGAAAATTGAAATGCTTATTATTATTATTATTATTATTATTATTATTATTATTATTATTATTATTATTATAATATACATCACTTTATTAGAAACTAGATTAAACCCGCACGTTGTCCGGGGCTGACTGAGAACGTAATTTAAAATTAATTGAAAATAACATTATTATTCATAGTTTATGATTATATTAAAAAATAGTCAATTTATAACTGATGCATATAATAGAATTATTTATATCTATACTATATTATAAAGCAGATCTTCTCTGTCTACATTTAAATTTTCAACATTTACTTTCCCAAAATGCCCATATATCAATTTTATATTTACTTAACACTCTTTCTCTCTTCTCAAATATCAACCAATCATTTTTTTTTCTCTCTCCTCCATAAATTATTTATTCCTCCGATTCATTCATATCTTTTATCTCAAAAACCATACATCGATAAATTATAAAAATTACATGGGTGTTCTTAAAATTTCATGCTCTTTTATTAGAGATGTCATTCGATATACTTTCGACAATTTTTTAAATCTGAAGGCGGAACCCCGTACGTTTAAGGCATTTGGCTATCACACTCTATGACCTATTACACTTTATGACCTATCACCTCCACCATTTCACCCCCGCAATGCGCTGTTATTTACTCTCGTAATTTATAAATATGTAATATATATCAAAAATTTTAAAGCATGACTAATGAAACGTAAATATTTATAAATCATAAAACTCTTTTTTATATGATCTATATTTATTAAATATAATATAATAAACAACTCATTTGAAACAATGATAATTGTCATTGAACTAATAAAAAGACACGGTCTAAAGCATATAAACATCTTTATGCTCATATATTATCAAAATGCGGAATCTTAGTTATATATAAATAAGTTACAAATATAGATTTAAATATCAAAAATATATGTGTGAAATTGATAGAGTGAATATCTAATTTAACATTGATAATATAATCGGTTAGTAAAATATTATATGTAATTATCAATATAATCTAGTTTTATATTATATTAAATTAAATTACATTCCCCGTACAAAGAAAATTAAATACAAAGGAATATAGAAAGAGATAAGTTACATTGATCGACAATATATTATCAATGTCTTTTAATTAGTGTTAATATTCAAAAAATATCTACCGTAGTTTGCAAAAAAATAAACAAATATTAAGTTATATCAAATGGTTTGTGCATAATATTAAAAGTTATAAGTCATGAGTTTTAATCTTGTATTTAGCTTTTTTATTTGCTATTTAAAATTGATAAATAAAAATGTCCACAAAGACAAATGATGACGTGGCAAATGAAGTGTCGCATGAGCACTAAAAAATATATATTTAAATGTCAATATATAAAAAAAACGTTAAAATTATCAGAAAATGCCACCTAAGGAAAAAGCTTAGTTGTCATGAAAATATAAGTGTCACATAGGAAAAAACCTATCCTCTGTTGCTTCATTATTATTTTGTCAAAGTTGTACTTACTTATTTTCTCTAAATTTAGTTGTTAATTACTAACAATCTAAAAGGGAAATTGGGATTCTCTCTAAGTTATTTCTCCAACTTGAGTCAAGTTAGTGAAATCTTGATTCTTAATTGAAAATCAAGGGTCAAGATTCAAAGATCATTTTTGAATCTTGGTCTTTGATTTTCATCTAAAAGTCAAGATTACCCTACTCATATTAAGGTAAATTGAAGGAATCGTCTATTTAATTATGTTTCAATTGTTTGAAATACAGGAGGATTATGAGATATGGGAGCCTAATTTCCCAAAGACTATGAAAGCCTGTGCAAGATTTCAAACACTAAATTTGAGTTTAGTGGTAAAAAAATATTTGATAGGTTCTCTCCTCAACGTGAAAGAATAAAGAATTTTTCCGACTTGATCTGCAAAGGCTTCCTATTTCAAGAAGGCAAAGCGGTACAGTTATGACATACTATATATATATATATGGAAAATTGAATTTAAGGCTATATGACACCCAAGTCTAGGTGTGGAAACCCGTACATACTAATTTTTAGTATTTCTTGTTTAATGAATAAATGTTTGGGCCCATGAGTTTTTATGGTTTAAAAATGTAGTATGTGAGTGTTTCACACTTAAGCTTAGATACCCGATGATGATGTACTATCGCTAATGCTCCGGATCCTCCGGATATCAACACTAATCACGCGAGTTAAACCCTTAATGCAAGTAGCAAGTCGACAGGCTCCGAACCCTACGGACGCCTAGCAGACATATAGTACGATCAAGAACGTGCACCAACATGTACGTCTTGTACTTGTACCTCCAAACCTATAAAAATAACACAGTTGTCCAAGATAACGGAATTGTGTCTAACGTTACCGTTAGGGTAACTGTTAAGCCCAATTCCTACTCTTCCTTTAAGGCCCAATTTCCTAATCTCCTTTGGATGCTTATAAATACCCTTCATGGAACTTCTAAAGGACCAATGCATTCACACACACCTAAGCTCACTCACTCTACTACTTGGTGGCGTGAGTCTAATCCTTCACACCATTAGGGAACTGCCAACAAGTACGAGATTACTTATTATCACCCCTAAATCATCTATTTTCATTCTCTCATATAAGATTATACCCCTACTAATTTAAGTGTAACATTACCCTTAAACAAGTGGCGCCATCCACACGGAAATAACAATAATCTTGTACGAGAATGGCAAAGGAAGGTGATCCACGGTCACCTCCAGGTTTTGAAACCTCAAGAACAACGCCTACGGCCCCTCCGACCGCTAGACAGCTGGAGGAATTCACACCACTTCTAAGAGAATATCTCAGACAAATCGAAAGGAAAAGTGCTCGAACAAGACTAGCATTTTCTGATGAAGAGGAAGCGACGGAAGAAGATTTCGAAGCAGAAACACCAGCTTACAGAGCCTCCGGAAGCAGACAAAGAACAAGAGTTCATTTTGACGAAGCTTCTCCAAGGCATAACTATCGATATGAATATCAAAGGGCTCCGAACTTTCCACCTTTAGCAGAAGAGTATGTCCGCATAGCAGGCCAAACATACAATCATGATTATCATGCTTATGACAGTCCACCCCTGCGCCATACCCATAACCAAAATATAAACTCTCATCAATACTTCACCCCACAGCCTACCAGGAGGTCCGGAAATGCTCACACGTATTTTTCTACTCCGCAGCCTGGTAGGGGACAAGTACAAAATACAAGCTACCACCACGCGCATACCTCAGGCAATACAAGATATGGTCCGCAGCCTCCGGGATGGTTTCCAAGTGAAGAAGACATGATAGTACATACAGAACCAGGCCCTTTTGTACAGTGGATCGAAGACTATCCGCTACCAGAAGGAGGATTGCCAAAAGGAATAGAAATGTACGATGGAAAAGAAGATCCGGATAATCACTTAAAACACTTCAACGGAATGATCCGTATGCAAAGGTGGAATGTCCCAATAGCATGTCACATGTTTGCTCTCACCCTAAAAGATTTGGCACGTGTCTGGTTGGATGCCCAACCGGAGGGTAGCATCACCAGTTTCGAAGATTTGAAAGCTAAATTTCGTTCTCATTTCAGTCAACAAAGAAAATGCAAGAAAATGCACTTAGAGGCCCACAATATCAAAAGAAGAGAGAACAAACGATCCGACAGTTCATAACTCGTTACACAGATGAAACAGCGTTGATGAAAGGCCTCAGTGAAAATAAAAAATATCAGGTTTCGTGCATGGTCTACGTTATCAACCCCTCGTAGAATTTCTTTCTACGGACCTTCCGCAAGAATATACGGTGTTGATGGATAAGACCTACACATTTTTGGTGGGCAAAGAAACAGCCGGAGGAGTCACAAGTCCCGGTTATGGAAAAGATTTGGACAGAAATAGAAGAAATCGAAACTTTCGCCACAAAAGATTCCGAACAGCACCATTTAATAGGTCACACAACAGAGCCTCTGGAAGCCACTCAAACGCCCAGCACCCAACAAAGAATACCCGTGACATACTGGCTACAGAAAAGGCTCCGGCGAGAGGTAACTTTCGAGGCAGAGATATGACTAAATTTTGCGAATTTCACAATCGTTATGGTCATGAGACAAACGAGTGTAAAGTCTTCAAACACAAAGTCGAAGAAGCCATGAAATTTGGAAAATACTCAATGTTCTTGAAAGGCATTAAAGAGCCAGGACCAAGGCAGAATAATGGTAAAAATCCAGTGATTGAGGCTCCGGACACTAAGGTGGAACCTTTGGAAGAAATAATTGCCACAATCCATCCGAAACGTCCGGTATTCAAAAGAGAAAGCATCAAAAATGAAACTTGGAAGAAAATCCCCATAAGTTTTCCCACTATAGAAGATGATGAAGCATCGGAGGCACCGATCATAATCGGAGCCATCGTGGGCAATCACCCAGTAAAAAGAATTCATATGGACACTGGAAGTGGATGTGAAATAATGTATGAGCACTGTTTTTTGAAGTTAAAGGCCACATTAAGAAAAAAGAGAAAAGACAATATAAGCCCCCTAGTGGGATTTTCAAATGAAAGAACGTGGTCGTTGGGGGAAATCACACTCAATGTCACTATTGGAGAGGCTCCGCGGACAAGATCAGAATTTTTAACCTTCGTAATAGTAAGGGCAGAATCACCATATAACATCATCTTGGGCTGACCAGCAATGAGGAAATTGGGTTTGGTACCTTCTCCAATTCATGCAGTGGTGAAATTTCCAACTCCGCAAGGGATAGGCTCCATTAAAACAGAGATACGGCCGGAGGTGCAGTGCTCGCAGATAAGAGCTACGGAGGTCGGAGAATGCTCCAAGAAAAATGAAAGCCTGGAATTGGAAACGGAAAAATTATTTATCAATGAAAAATATCCGGAACAACATGTGATGATTGGAAAACAATTGCCAACTCAATATAAAAGAAAACTCAAGGAAGTGCTGGAAAAGAACAAAGATGTGTTTGCTTGGACACCCGCAGACATGACGGGTGTCCCACGAGAGTTAAAAATAGATGGTGAAGTGTTTGACACACATCATTTAAAAACGAGACCCCACTTGGAGCCTATTAGGCAGAAACGCCGGAGCCTTGCCCTAGACCGGCGCAAGGCTGCGAAAGAGCAGGTGGAAGATTTAATAAAAACTGGTATCCTTCGAAAGGTTAAGTATGAGAGTTGGGTTGCCAATCCGGTAATGGTGAGGAAGCATGATGGAGGCTGGAGAATGTGTGTCGATTTCACTGACATCAACAAAGCTTGTCCCAAGGACTGCTACCCGCTTCCGGAAATCGATTGGAAAGTGGATCCCTTGTAGGCTTCCGATTAAAATGTTTTTTAGATGCCTACAAAGGCTACCACCAAATTCAAATGCACCCGGACGATGAGGATAAAACAGCTTTCTACACGGCGGAAGGGATTTTTTGTTACAAGAAAATGCCATTTGGTTTAAAAAATGCAGGGGCAACGTACCAAAGATTGGTAGATAAGGTGTTTGGAAGGCAAATAGGGAGAAACTTGGAAGTCTATGTAGACGACATGGTAATAAAAAGTAGAAGCGAAGAGGATATGTTTGTAGATATTGAAGAAACGTTCAAGACGCTCCGCTCCATCAACATGAAATTAAATCCTAAAAAATGCTCGTTTGGAGTTGAGGAGGGTCAATTTTTAGGACATGTGATCACAAAAGAAGGATTTCGGGCCGATCCGGAAAAAGTTAAGGATATTCAAAATATGAAGCCTCCGCATGCCCTCAAAGAGGTCCAAAGCCTCAATGGCAAGCTTACGGCCCTTCATCGTTTTTTGTCCAAGTCAGCAGATAAATCCCTCCCTTTCTTCCACACCCTTAAAGGTTGTTTAGAAAAGCAAAATTTCAAATGGACGGAAGAAGCACAAAAGGCTTTCACCTAGTTAAAAGATTATCTTTGTCAACTGCCAACCATGACAGCTCCGATTCCTGGAGAAGTCCTCCAAATGTACTTAGCAGCCTCCGAAGAAACTATAAGTGCAGTACTAATAGCAAGTAGGAAAGGAATTCAACAGCCAATATACTATGTGAGCAGAGTCTTACAAGCTCCCGAAACGAGATATCTCGAAATTGAAAAGTTGGCCCTTGGGTCTAGTTCACGCAGCCCGAAGGCTACGGCGCTATTTTCAAGCACATTCAATTCAATTGTTAACCGACAAGCCCATTAAGCAAATCTTATCAAGGCCGGAAGTTTTGGGAAGATTGGCAAAGTGGGCAGTAGAGCTAGGAGAGCATGAGATTGAGTTCAAACCCAGAAATGCAATTAAAGGCCAGATATTAGCAGACTTTCTGGCAGAAGTCCCAGCAACAAAAGCACAAAATAAGAGAAAGATCATACAAGAGGCAAAGTCGGAAGGGTCGGAGGAGGCGCCAGTGTCAGAAACTTGGAAACTTTTCATCGATGGAGCCTCTAGCATGGATGGCTCCGGAGCAGGACTCATTTTAACAAACCCAGAAGGACAGGAATTCACTTATGCACTCCGTTTTGATTTCAAAGCCTCAAATAATGCTACGGAATACGAGGCATTATTGGCAGGGTTACGAATTGCAAGACAAATGAAGGTCGAGCATATTCATGCTTGCATGGATTCACAGATAGTTGCTTTTCAGGTAGATGGAACGTATGAGGCAAAAGAGCCAGCAATGAAGAAATATTTGGAAAAGGTAAGGCAAATAAGGCATAAGTTTAAAACGTTCCGGATACAGAACATTAGCCAAAGCCGTAACAAAATTGCTGATGCCTTAAGCAAATTAGCCTCCACCTCCTTCGCCCATCTAACCAAAGAGGTACTTGTTGAAACTTTACCAAAAAGTTCTATAGAAGAATTCATTGTGGCACCTGTTGAAGAGGAAGACCAAAATTGGATGACCCCGATAATTGAGTATTTGACAAGTGGTATATTACCAGCGGACAAAGATGAAGCAAGGAAAATTAGGATCAAGGCTCCACAATATATTCTCCGAGAGGAGGGGCTTTACAAAAAATCCTATCTGGGGCCACTATTAAGATGTGTAGGACCAAATCAGGCAAAAATGATCATTGCAGAAATACATCAGGGATGTTGCGGAGCTCACGCAGGTCCCAGAACGGTAGTAGCAAAAATTACAAAAATGGGTTATTATTGGCCATCTTTATACAGTCATACTTTGAAAACAATTCAGACTTGTGAATCATGTCAACTCCACGCTACAGTCCCGAAGGCTCCGAAACATGAACTCATTCCAGTAACGGCAGCGTGGCCTTTTTTCTAAATGGGGCATCAACATAGTGGGACCTTTTCCGCAGGCGCCGGGGCGAGTTAAGTTTTTGGTTGTAGCGGTGGACTATTTCACAAAATGGATTGAAGCTAAACCATTGGTCACAATTTCTGGTAAGCAAATGGAAAAGTTTGTATGGGAACAAGTGGTGACACGATTTGGAATACCTCAAGTTATAATCAGTGATAATGGAAAACAATTTAGTCAAGGAATTTTCCCACAATTTTGCAAAAATCTGGAAATTCAACAACGCTTCACGTCCGTAGCCCACCCACAGGCTAACGGACAGGTCGAAGCCATGAACAAACAGATTGTGCACGGAATCAAGACAAGGTTGGGAAGGTGCCAAAGTGGATGGCTGGACGAATTGCATCAGGTATTATGGGCCCTACGTACAACGCCAAAAACAAGTAACGGGGAAACCCCCTTCAGTCTTGTATATGGCTCCGAAGCAATGATCCCGACGGAGGCATGTGTACCAACCATCCGCAGGTTTAATGATGAAGAAGAAAACGAAGAACAACTCCGACAAAACTTGCACTTACTTGAGGAAAGAAGAGAAATAGCTTCGATATGGGAAAGAGCTTACAAAACACAAATAAAGAAGTATTATGATCAAAGAATCAAAAAAGAAGTTTTCAGGCCAGGAGATTACGTTTTCAGGAACAATGAGGCAAGCAAAGCTGAGAAGATAGGCAAGTTAGGACCCTAGTGGGAAGGCCCGTACAAAGTGATAGAAGCTTGCGGAAATGGATCCTACAAGTTAGCAACACTTCAAGAAGAAACCCTTCCAAGGACATGGAACGGATCACAATTAAAAAGATGCTATTTGTAATTTTGGTTTTCCTGAGGCTACGGCCCATGTCCTCATGTATAAAGGCTCCGGCCAAACTAATGAAAGTACATCCGCCTAAGGTCACACAAACCTAGGCAGTATGAAGATTTTGCAAAGCACTCCCTAAATACAAGTGTTATTATTAAAATTAACATGCTACGGCCTCCCACAGAGCTTACGCATCAACAAACTTGCAAAGGTGGCAAGATGAACCTTAGAAATTTCCTCTAAGCGTTATTATTAAAATTAACGTGCTACGGCCTCCCACGGAGCCTACGCATCAACAAACTTGCAAAAGTGGCAAGATGAACCTTAGAAATTTCCTCTAAGTGTTATTATTAAAATTAACATGCTACGGCCTCCCACGGAGCCTACGCATCAACAAACTTGCAAAGGTGGCAAGATAAACCTTAGAATTTTCCTCTAAGTGTTATTATTAAAATTAACATGCTACGGCCTCCCACGGAGCCTACGCATCAACAAACTTGCAAAAGTGGCAAGATGAACATAAATATTGTTCATAAGAAAATAAAGCAAGATAAAAGAGTATTGTATTAAGCCAACAAAGGCTATTACAGACCACAGGAGCATAAGAATTGTTCACAAATTAATCTTAAGGATTTTGAACGGATGAGTTCGAACGAGCCGCGGACGAAGTAGCTGCTTGGACAGGCACAAAGGCACCGGGAGCAGGGATTGCGAGAAGTGCGGAAGCAGAAAGGTTAGTATCAGAAGCAAGTGTGTTCAAATACTCAAACTTCTTGTCCAAGTAGCTATCAGATGGAATATGGGGGAACACCATTTTTAATGGCTTTTTTGAAACGGGAGGTTCTGAAATGTGCTCAGGATGAAGTGTATCCCGCTCTGTCTCATCACCAGTGTTGGACCCATCACTACCAGAGCTATCGACATCCGGACGACTTTGAGTTTGATCTTTCTTTAACTTTTTCACAGCCATAGGGCTCTTGCCGACACCATGTTTCGGAGGCTCCGCTATAAACTCCTCCTCAACCACCCTATCAGTCACACCAACAAAACCCTCCGATTCCACATCCTCGGATGGTTTGGATTTCTTGCGAGTCTTTGGAATTTTCTTTTTGGTGGATTTCCGCTTTAAATTCTTTTCAGATGTACCACTCGTAGCAGTTTCCTCTTGTTTCCCCTTTTTATTCAACATTACTTGCTTGACGAAGTCTTCTTCAATTTCTTTCCGACAGGCAACAGTCTCCGCCGTCTCTTGCAGAACGACAACATCTTTTTCATGAGAAATACAAGAAATTGCTTTCGCAGTTTGGCCTTCCGGAAGCACCGGAGCAGCATCAATGTTTTCTAGAGCAGATCCCATATAAGCCAAAAATTCCATAGCTGCGAATAATTAAAAATAAATAAATAATAACAATAACAATATATGTATGAAAACAATAAAGGCAAGCAAAGCAAGAACAAGTTATATTAAAAGCACAATTAAATCCCAGTATAAATACAAAATATTTGCAGGAGGGGTCGGAGATTCCGTACCCTCCCCTTTCTTATTCACAAGCCTAGGAACCGCCGGATGGTATGACCAAACTTGACTTAATTTGGCTAAATATAAGATAGCTTCAGGAAGGGTCCGGCTCAATGTAGGCCTACACAACTTCGACACCAATTCTGGATCAAATTCAATCTCATCCGCAGTATCCGCAAAGGTACCACGAGCATGACCTTTCAATTTCAAAACAGTTGGATATATGTCAGGAACAATAGAGGCGTCGGCATAAAAAAACCTATTTTTCCAACCTTTAATGGAGGCAACAACACCATAAACACACTCCGGAAGCTTCAAACCGGGTCTTTTTTGAATAGTAAACCAGTCCCCATCGGCTCCCAAACAAAAGAATTTCCGAAAATTGCCTACTGTAGGCTCCGCACCGTGCGCACGACAAATAGCCTCAAACATTGTTATACGAATGGCTCCGAAGGGAGTTAATTGGGATATATGACACTTAAAATGTTGTAATACTTCGAGGAAGAGGGTGGTAAAAGGTAAACGGACATTTGCTACCTCAAACATAGACATATATAAAGCTACCTTCCCTTCAGGAACCATCCTCGCGTTGTCAGAGGGGCGAGGGAGAGTGTAGTGTTTACCTACGGGGAACCTATATTCGGAGAGAAATTGTACTAATTCATCTTTTTTGACTTTACAAAAACTTATGCACAAATCTTTCCTATTACCCATAATAAAACTCGTTTAAAAGAAAGCAAAACACACCTGCGGTGAATACGGGAGAAGGAAGATATTATGATGCCTACGGAATAAATATAAGAGGAGAAGAGTTTGGGAGAATTGAGAGAAAACGAGAAAAATGAGGGGAAAAGGCGAGTATTTATAAAGAAAAAGGGTCACTGTTCATGAGGGAGGATGTGTCGAAACGGCAGAAGACGGGCAGTCGCACACGTGTATCCCACTAACTCTGACATTCCTCCTTTTTTTGTGACGATTCACCAAACCAAGAGAGACGTGTCCCCCACTGACGAGAGAAAAACAAAAGACAAGGCGGCGCATTAATTATTTTGTCTTCACTTTCTTTTTATTTTTTCGGGGGGAAAGGACGTAATAATAATAATAACAATAAAAGAAAAAGGCTACGAGTTTCAAATACGAACAAAAATTTTATTATTGTAAAAATTAACTTTATCCCATTATTATGAAGAACATAACACTGGGCTAGGGGGCTTGATGATGTACCATCGCTAATGCTCCGGATCCTCCGGATATCAACACTAATCACGCGAGTTAAACCCTTAATGCAAGTCGCAAGTCGACAGGCTCCGAACCCTACGGACGCCTAGCAGACATATAGTACGATCAAGAACGTGCACCAACATGTACGTCTTGTACTTGTACCTCCAAACCTATAAAAATAACACAGCTGTCCAAAATAACGGATTTGTGTCTAACGTTACCGTTAGGGTAACCGTTAAGCCCAATTCCTACTCTTCCTTCGAGCCCAATTTCTTAATCTCCTTTGGATGCTTATAAATACCCCTTCATGGAACTTCTAAAGGACCAATGCATTCACACACACCTAAGCTCACTCACTCTACTACTTGGTGGCGTGAGGCTAATCCTTCACACCATTAGGGAACCGCCAACAAGTACGAGATTACTTATTATCACCCCTAAATCATCTATTTTCATTCTCTCATATAAGATTATACCCCTACTAATTTAAGTGTAGCATTACCCTTAAACACCCGACAGCCTTATATTACCATTATATATATATATATATATATATATTCCAGTCTTAAGATAAAAACACGATGAGAACGCTTATTAATTACATTTTGATGCATAAAAAATCCATAAAACTAACATTGTTTATAACTAATTATCATTATTTAAGTGTTTAACAAAACATTGATCCGTTAAAATTGAGAAAATCACATTTTTTTGTTTTGTGCATCCATCTTAGATGCATATTCATCAAAATGGATACATAAATTTAGAGAGGTAATTTTGTCAGTTTTGATGGATGAATGCGTTGTTAAAAACTAAAATTATGATAATTAGTTATATATTTTGTTAGTTTTATTGACTTATAATGCATCAAAATCACGTTTTAAAATGTTCTCATTTTGTTATCATTTTAAGGGTGTTCTCACTAAAAAACAACCCTATATTATATATGTGTGTGTGTGTGGTGGGGGGGGGGGGGGGGGGGGGGAGGTGAGAGATAGACTAAACAAGTGTGAGAACCATTGCCGTCTATCAAATCCATACTATTACCAGATACGTCCGGTGATAACCCTGTATATCCAATAAGGCAACGCGTATTGTATCCATAAATCATATATTTTTTTTAATTTTAAAATTTTTCTTTTGGGAATAAGTTTTTCTTAAAATAAGAAATATTAATGATTTAAAATCCACACCAAAAGTTCTCACTCTTATTTTGATTTTCACGTTAACCCTATTTTGTATATGTAATAATACTGTATAAAGATTTTACTCTCCCTTCTTACATCATTCGACTTCTAATACGGAGTATTAGAGAAGAGTATATTACCTTTACCTTAACAATCTTAATCAATAATTACGTACCTTTTTATATTATTCAACTCCCTCGACTTATATCTTAATTAATACTTATCTTATATATCTAGTTATACTTTCTATTTACACAATTATATTTTAACAAGCACCACATGTTGGAGCTTTCTATATTATTCAACTCCCTCTACGAGCTTTCAGTGTGTAGGCTCGAGCTCGACTCCTTGTACCTACAATATGGCTCGAGCTCGACTTGAAGAGCTCGAAATAGGCTCGAGTTTAACTTGTGTCTATAAACATGACTCGAGCTCGGCTCGAAAATATATATCACTTATAACAAAATTTAAACAAATAGCCCTTGTAGAATTAGAAACTTACTATTTAAGAATTATATATGTAAATATTTACATTATATATGGAAAGCTCGAAAAGCTCGATAAGTATTCGAGCCGAGCTGTGTAAAGCTCGAGCTCGACTCGATAATTATTTCGAGCCTTAATTTAGGGCTCGGGCTTGAACTCGATAAAAGTTTGACTCGATCGAGTCAAGTTCGAGTTGCTCGATAAAAGATCGGCTCGTTGGCAGCCCTATATATATATATATATATATATATATGAATATATATGAAAAGTTTCATGTGTGCCAGTGTGTACACCTGAGATCTTAGACTTATAAAGGTTAACCTTGCTTTTAAAACTTTTTATTTACAACATTTTTTAAGGTTTTGAAAAAATGTATTAATTTAAAACGTGAACTTTTAGAACGTTTTATATGTAAATGAAGGGTAAAAATATGAGCTCTAATACATAATTTAAAAGCTTTCATAAGTTTTTTTTTTTTCATCGACTCACACCATTTGTAGGATACAACCCATCACCAACCTTTACCCATGGATTTTCATCTTGACCCTGTGAGTATTATTTCTTAAATTGAATGCCTTGTTATTTACTTGGTGCAATAACTTTTAAAAAGAAAAGTGTATTATTTCTTAAATTGAATGCCTTGTTATTTACTCGGTGCAATAACTTTTAAAAAGAAAAGTAAGCACATGAGCTGATGAGCAGTGGAGCACATCTTAATATATTGTTTTATAAATTTCTAAGACAAAAAGCCTTGGAAGTTGGAAACATGCATGATGCATGTACCTCTTTTTAATATAGATTTGGTTCGATTTATTTGTTTGTTGTATAGTGTGTATGTAATACTCGTACGCTTTTTTTTCTTTTTAGTAAGCACATCTTAATTGTTTTATAAATTTGTAGACAAAAAGCCTTGGAAACATGCATGTAGTACGGTACATGATGTACCTCTTTTTAATATAGATTTGGTTTGATTTATTTGTTTGTTTGTATCAGTGGTTTTCATTAGGGAGTAAAGGAAAAAGAAATGTGATGATATCGTCAAGATTATTTGCATACCCAAATCGCTCGGAACGCAAGTGGCAATTAACTTCAAACTCAAGGTTCCTTTCTGTTTCTCCTCTTCTTAATTTGTATTTGTTACGAAGTTTTTAGATCATTCCTAACCAGTTCATTCTTTTTATCTACATTTTTTCTTGCTAAATTATTATCTTCTTACCTCTTTCACCTTTACTATTTTCCTACTTTTTATTAAAAGGATTCATTTCCTCAAAACCCTTTTTTTCATATACTACTATCAATACATATTTTATACAATCTTATTATGTGTAATAATATATACTCCTCCAGTCCCATATTAAATGTCCAATATTGACTTATCAAATCTCCTGCTTTAAACTTTGACCACGAAAATATTTGTATATACTATATAAGACTTTATATGAATTATATGGACGGATTGAGTTTTCAATTTATTTTTAACTGATATAACTTCATCAACTATTATATAATATAAACAAAGATATTTATAGTTAAAGATATAAACAGAAGACTTGACAAATCAAAATTGAACATTTAATATGGGACGGAGGGAGTATATATACATATATTTGTATATGACTAAAAGGTGTTGTAAAAATATCACTTACCTTATAGCAAATCCCAGCAAAAGTTTTATACTGCTAGAAGTAGATCTGTTTTTGTGTTTTAACTAAAGACAGGTGGTAATCATCCATTTCTCATATCGTATACTACATGTGATTTTTTTTTATATTTATAAATCAAGATTTTACTATCTTCTGTAGTGCTTTAGTATTAATGTTCGTCATTACGAGTAATTTGTTTCCATAGGCCTAATGTGTAAATTGACTAAACATTGATACATATTTTAGTTTAGTCAGTTAGTGCTATATATTATATAGACTATGGGTATGTTTGGCAAAACTAGCTGATAGCTGATAGCTGATAGCTGCTAGCTGGTAGCCGGTAGCTGTTGGCTGGAAGCTGATAGCTGGTAGCTGTAACTTGTAGATATATTTAAGTGTTTGGCAGAGTAGCCGTAGCTTTTATTAAAACGTGTAAAATGACAAGTATAGACATATAACTTAATACACACACAAAATCCTATATATCACACAAATTCTTTCTTAATATCTTAACTAAATACATATATAAACGGGAAAAAAATGTAAGCTTTTATTTTTTACATGTATACAATACTACTTTGATTTCACATTTACTCGTACGTAAAAATTTAAAATTTAGTTAAACTCAAGTTGATTCCAAATGAGTATGGCCCCATCTTTCATTAAGTATCCTTTTCTACTAGACTACTAACAGACGAAATGAAAAGAAAATTAACCGGAGCAATAGTCAACCTTGAAACTTATAAGGATATATAAGTAAATTTGGTATGTTAAAAAGCTTTTAGCTCTTGATTATCTCAAACACTAGTGGATGAAGCGTTTCAACAAGGAGCTTTATCTTCCATTTTAAAAGCTTCAAGCTCTTTTATCCAAACGATGCTTTTTATCAGCAAGGAACTTTTCGTTAAAAGCTTGAAGCTTAAAGCTCCTAAAAGCTTCTTGCCAAACATACCCTATGTATCCCGTGTGTTAACACGAAATACCTTTAAGTCACATTTTAAACTTAAAGTTTATACGACTATTAGTCGGCTAAATAATATATAAGCATTTCATTTAAGATAATTTAATATTTGAAGGAAATTTTTTATTAAAAAAAAAATTTTAGTTCCTTTATCTTAAAAATTTTAGCTATAGTTGTAGAGAGAAATAGTAAAATTACTATTTTACCCTTTAAATATTTTTATATTTACAAAATTACCTCACTTATTTTCAACACAACTGCACCTATTTAGGTGCAGTCAACAGCATGTTTTATATTCCCAATCTTAAATTTTAAAAATTAAGAATATATTAGGGATGTGCATGGTTTGGTTGAAACCGGCTAAACCGTTTAAACCGAAATAATTGGACGGATTGGTCGGGTTGAAATCAAAATTTTAGACCGTTGGTTAGTCGTTTTCATAAAACGCTCTTATGATTTGGTTCATGATTTTAGACGTTTATCAAACCAGTTAAA
The DNA here is from genome assembly GCF_010389155.1 of Erigeron canadensis. NCBI lineage: Eukaryota > Viridiplantae > Streptophyta > Magnoliopsida > Asterales > Asteraceae > Erigeron > Erigeron canadensis. Next base: position 22,562,302 of record NC_057769.1, read on the forward strand.
CCAAACCGGACCATATAATTATGCTATTGATATGTTTATAAAAATATATTAATAAGTAATTTTATATGTTATAAATTATTAATTATTACGTGGTACAAGTTTGAAAATATTCAAATCAAGGGCGAAGCTATTAAGGGGCGGGGAGGGGCGCCCGACACCCCGAAATTTTTTTTGCGATATAGGGGTATATTGTTTTCGTGTAGAGAAATTTCGATATACTCGGTTTTGACCCCCCATTTACCCGAAAAATAGCCTTAGGGTAAAAAAATTTTAGATCTCGACCCCCACTGAAACTTTTCAAGCTTCGCCACTGATTCAAATTCCAATCTTAGATTTTTCAAAGATATGATCCTAAGCTAATTTTTATCATTCAATCACCAAAGCTAATTAACAGGAATCATATTTTCCTAATCTAATGTATCCCCCATCGAATATATATATATATATATATATATATGATATTTCTGTATTTCTTCTTTGTTTTCTAAGTATTACGGTAATAGGTTCTAATTTGCAATTTGATATTATTTTTTTAGTTCCGTTAAAAAATAAATAAATTTGGCTTATCCTTTCAGTGGTGATATTCTTCTTATTGCTCGTGAATCGCAAACTTAACTGGTCATTACATTGTTGAATTTGGGACTACTTTTACTAGTAAAGTTGATAGAACTCTCAAAACAATGATAATAAAAAAAGTAAAAAAAGTAAAGTACAATAATTATCTTGTTGGCCAGAATTAAAGACAACGATCAATCAAGTAATTTTGATAATAGTTGGATTCTACATTAAGATTTGAGAATTTGGTATATAAAGAATTTGGTACATGCCTCAAAAAAGTTAGTGTAAACAGCATGCATATGGGATAAATTTATAATGTTGTACCAACCGCAGGTTTCAGGTAGTAGCGAAAATGTTGGATATATCAAATCTGAAGGTCCAAATTAGGATAAAACCTCAACTTTTACTTCCGGGCGATAACTACGGGGTTCATCTGGTCTTTAAGTTTCATGAACCAGGGAAATGTCTAGCTAAACCGATGTATGTGAACCTAAAGTACAAGAGGGGGAGTGATAATTTACATTCTGATTTTGCCACATGGAGAGAAGACGGGTGGATGATAATTAAATTGTGCCAAATCATGAATTATGAGGAAAGTGCTGAATTTGAAGTTATACTGGAGAGCTTTTCGCGTAGCTATTGTGGAAGTAGTGTCTGGATTGAAGGCATAGAGTTTCAGACCATAGACAATGTAAGTTTCAGAATAATTATGTTTCTGTTTTCATTCTTGATTGTTTTATTTCACATAGATAAATCCGGTACAAGTTCATGGCCTACATTATAAGTTTATAAAATTGTAATTTAAACAGGAATACGAACAAGATGGGTATAAAGAGATTGAGAAATATCAGGCTACTCGGAAATATGAAGAAATCAAGAAACGGAAATACTCTCCAATTGATTCGAAGGAAACATTGAAGAGCCCGGGAACTGCTAATGAGGTTTAAAATACCCCTTTCTAATTAACTTACTCCTTGTGATTTGTTGATCAAGTATCTCCACTATCGGTGAACAGGGGTTCTTGCTAAAAGAAGTACAGATTGAAAAGATATGTTTTTTGCTTTTGGAAATGGAAGCTCCATACAAGTCTTCAATAGCAAAACCTCTTCATATGAAATATTCAGCCGAATTGATCAGGTTTGCTTGTTGAAAAATTTTCATCACGTCTTCCCTACTTACCTAATGGATTTTTCCATTATATAATTATCTATACTATATTATAAAGCAAATTTCTTTCAGATTTTCAACATTGAATTAAAATTTTCAATATTGATTTTAAGTACATCCCCAAAATACCCTTCTCATCTATTCTATATTTATAAAAATAACCATAATACCATTTCTCTCTCCTCAAATCTCAACCAATCATCTTTTTTCTCTCTCCTCCATAAATCATTTATTCCTCCAATTCATTCAAAATCTTTTCTCAAAAATCATATGTTGATAAATTATAAAAATTGTATGGGTGTTTTTAAAATTTCATGCTCTTTCATTAGAGATGTCATTCGATATACTTTCGACAAATTTTTAAATCCGAGGGGGGAGGCCGGAGGCATTTGACTATCACACTCTCTGACCTAGCTATCACCCCCACCATCTCACCGCCGCAACACGCGGGTACTTACTCTCGTATATTATAAAGCAGATTTCTCATAGATTTTCAATATTGAACTTGAAATTTTCAATATTGATTTTAAATACTTCCCCAAAATGCCCCTCCTATCTATTATATATTTACCTAAAATAACTATAATACCCCTAATCTCTCCTTAAATCTCAACCAATCATCTTTTTTTCTCTCTCCTTCATAAATCATTTATTCCTCCAATTCATTCAAAATCTTTTATCTCAAAAACCGTACATCGATAAATTATAAAAATTGTATGGGTGTTCTTAAAATTTCATGCTCTTTCATTAGAGATGTCATTCGATATACTTTCGACAAATTTTTAAATCCAGGGTCGGAGCCCGTACGGCTAAGGCATTTGACTATCATACTCTATGACATATCAACTCCTATAACCTATCTCATTCTATGACCTAGGTATCACCACCACTATCTCACCGCCGCAACGCACGGGTACTTGCTCTCGTATAATTAATATCCCATTTATGCTGAATATAGTTTGCCGTAAACTATCTTTATAATTTTATTACAGTTATTATTGTGTACTACCTTAATTAAAATGTAAAGCTTGTAATGATATACTCGTATAAATATACGCACAACTTTTGTTACATCAACCTTTGTCTTTAGCGTTCTCACTTGCTAAACTTATACATTTCATTATTTCAACTACGTGGTCTTTAAGAATCACAAAAGTTTCACCTCTCGGCTGATGCGGTTTTCATGATCTTACTAACATTACTCGGTCTATTAAGAATTATGTACTCACATATTATATTGCTCCATGTAGATCTCAAGGGGAAATTGAGCTTTCAAAGCGACAAGTATTTGGAATTAAGGGCAAGATTGATAGTCAAATGTTGTCACCAGATATAGATTATATGTGTTACCTTGTATTTAGGCTTTCAGAAACATGTCACGGGTTACATTCTCCTGTCAAAGTAAGAAATGTTTTACATTGGAAAAACAAAGAGATTGGACTTATTTCTTTTAGACCTCTAAGCCCATGGAATTCACCACATACTAATAGGGCTCCAAAAGAAAGGGATGATGGATGGATGGAGGTTCTTGTGTGGAAATTTAACTCAATTTCTCACCTCAGAAGGAATCATCCGGTCTTATTGTAAGTGGCCTTGAGATTCGGTCATTGTAAAAGCATGTGTTAGTAGTGCATTCCACCAATGTCAGGCTTTTCTATCTGTACATCACACTTTAATCAATGTAAGAGAATTTACGGAGTGTATGGGTTTGCATTAATGTTAAAAAAGCGATCAACTCTTAAGACCATCCTTAATCGTTCACTTTCTAATTATTTTCACTTTCTCTTTTTTCTTTTCAACTATTCACCTTCAAAACTAATATCCCAATATATCCAATGATATCATAAAAAATATCTAATCAAAATAAAACATTTAATATAGAAAAAAAAAAATGAATCCACATTCTCCTTTCATCCATAGGTGAAGAGTATCACATACCTCTTTTCACCTTAGAACTTTACCCTCTACCATAGTTGTTTGACTCTTAACTTTTGACTCGACTCGAAAATCTGATTTTTGACTCGTGACTCGACTCGTAATAGTCATGACATTTTTATATACTACATAATATTGTTTAATTATTTATATGTGACGTATTTATAAACAAAACATAAGTTGATTATCTTAATACATTACTAAAATATTACATATTCGATATGTTTGAGACATAATCTTACGGTTTATCTCCAAATTTGTACGAACATGATCAAAAATGCATATATAACATACAAAATTATGTAAGCATAAATGTGATATATGATATATACCATATTATCAAACTACAACAATCATAAGCTTGCGACTCGTATTGACTCGTTCCCAATTCACATCGCGACTCGTAAGAATTAGAAGGAAAAAAAGTCACACAGCGAGTCCCGACTCGACTCGTAAGAGTCGACTCGTGACTCGTAAGAGTCTAACAACTATGCCCTCTACAACCATTAACCATTTTTGCTTAGTCATGATTTCACCTGTGGGTTTCACCTAGCCTTAGTAATGTTCTAATAGTGATGCATTCAAAGTTACGTACAATTTAAGAAAAAGTTCCCTAATTAATCCGGGTTCCTCTCGCACAAAAGAGTCATATTAGTAATGCTTATTAGATTAGATAGAGATATGTCGTTCAAAGAAGAAAAAAAAGATCGATAGAAACAACACTACTTTCAACGGTGACCGGCCCCATCCCCTCTTTTACTATGATATATCTGTCACCAAAAGTCCAAAACCGCTTATTTATTATAGTCTCTAACTTGTATTCCTAATATATCTTTTTTTTACTAGTCAATATGTCTATATATAGTATAACTAGCGACTCTTATTATTTAGATTACAATAGTTGAAGATTCAATCACTCTATCTTCCTAAATTTAGACAGTTATAATTATTTCCGTTGATATCTAGACATATAATTATAGGTTATATTCATTTTGAGACATTGATAAATCTCTATACCTTACTTAGTGAGTTAAAGTCTATAAGTTACTAGGCTTAGTCATAATAATTTATACACTATTAAATCCTAATTATAAATCAATTCAAACACTTATCCCTACACTTATAAAATAGTCATTCTTAATTTATCAAAAGTCCAAAACAAAACTTCTTTCTTTTTGCTTCTGCCGTTGATATTGCCACACTAAAATCAAAATTTTATAAATCATATTTTCAAGCACTCATCTTAAAGGATTCTTGGATTTTTATAAGTATTATAACTCTCAGTATGTTTCAAAAGTTCTTTTCAATCATATAAAATCTAGGTAAAATTTTTGTAAGTTATGTTATTTTATTTTGTAAAGGTATCTTAAGGAGCAATCATCAACCTTGGTGGTAAATTCTCATTCTTTATCTTTAATTAAAGGGTTAAGTGCGCCGGAATATACTCAACTAATTACCAAAAGTTATTGTGTACACAAACTCTAGATCGATTTTATTGTATTTAAAAAACTTAAAGTTTTGGTTATAGTCACACTCAAAATGGATATTGCTTATGTGGAACCGATTACCATTCCAAGGTCGGATATTTTACATATCCCTCATGTTCCCTCCTCTTTATACAGATCACATATGTCCACATCTCTCTCCCTCTTATTCTGTGACACTGCCATCTCTCTCTCTCTTTGACCATACGACCGCCCTTTTCTCTTTCTTTCCATTTTGCTAAAGAAAAATTATTGGGATGATTGTAGGTCCAGAGTCCCAAACTCGGATGATGAATTTACTCGTCTACTGATGGGGTTGCCGGCAGTGGTGGTGGAGATCGGTGGCCGGAAGTAGTGGGGGTAATGGGATGGTCGGAATCTGCTCTTCGCATTGATCTATCTATCTTCATTTCTTGATTATGGTGATGATTTGTTAAAAAAAATAGCATCTGGGTAACTTTCGATTTTTTCGGCGATCATCATTTTTCCGGACACCATTGTTTTTCCGGTCATCATCACAACACCACCATCTCCGGTCACTTTTTGTTTCCAAAAAGTGACGGCGGAGACGGAGTCACTGAAGATGGGTTGCCACTACCAATAAACAAGATCCGGTGCAACTATCGTTTTCCGGCCAATGTAAAAAAGAAAGAAAGCCCTAGATCTAAGGAGACAGAGAACCAGTGCCGCCGGTCCAGGTGGTGGCAGTGGATGTTGTGGCGGTTGAGGGATGGTTTTCTGGCCACCATTGTTTTACAACTTTCTATGTACAATCGGTGGTTGTGGTGGTTCAAACAGTGGTGTTGTGGATATAAATTGAAATGTTTGAGATGGATTGCAAATATAAGTTTTCTTTTGTTCAATCTCTTGTGTTTAAGATGGGTGTTGTTCGCTCCATTATTTGGATGAGATTACAGATGACTTTGTATATTTTAGACAATACATATATTGGATGAGACAATATTTGGAGCTTTAGTTGGATGAAAGGCATCCCAGATGATTATATATATGTGTATATATGTTTATAAGTTTTTTAATTATGTATTTGATGTCAAAGTCAATATCTATAAGTGAAGTCAATGTTTATAAATGACTCATCTGCCATGTAAGTATTTAAAGGAAGAAAAGGATATATGACTCACCTAAGGAAAATTAATAAAAAATAAAAGATGACTTGTTACCCTTTCAACAAGTCACTTTTGAATACTTTAGAACTTTTTAGTAGATTGTTGCACAAAATAAGCCCGACTTGAGTTCGTGCATACAATAACTTTTCGCGATTAGTTAACTGCATTCTGGCACACTTAATCCTTAATTAAATTATATATATATATATATGGGGATGGTAATATAAGGCTGTCGGGTATCTAAGCTTAGGTATGGAACACTCACATATTATTTTTTTTTTAATTCATAAAAATCATGGGGGCCCATGCATTTATTCATTAAACAATAAATAGTAAAATATTAATATGTGAAGAGTTCCACACCTAAGCTTAGGTGCCGGACAACCTTATATTCCCTTTTCCCTATATATATATATATATATATATATGGGATGAGAATATAAGGCTGTTAGGTACCTAAGCTTAGGTGTGGGACGCTCACATATTGTTTTTTAATTCATAAAAATCATGGGGGTCATGTGATTTAATTAAAATTCAAAAAATATTAAAGAATTAGTATGTGAGAGGTTCCACACTTAAGCTTAGGTGTCAGGCAGCCTTATATTCACTTTTCCCATATATATATATATATATTAATCTCTTGTTATAAGTAACCTATTTGATGAATATATATTATGGAAAAATTTATAATAACTAATGAAAGTCTTTTTAAGGTTAAATCGAGAGCTTGGAGTATATATCACATTAATCTTAAAAGTTTACGTATTAATTTTAGTGTAATAATTAATATAATCTAAGAAAACTAATAATGGAGACATAACAATCATAATAACAGATTTAAATAGGTGATTTACAAAATTTGAAAGTCTGGATAATTATTGAGTATGAGTAGTCTTCAAAAAGTGTCTTAGAAGTATTTTAAAATTTGGACAGATTCAGTTAGTCAACTTTGAAAGGTCTTACTTGGTAATGGAAGATGGTTAAGTCACGTTTTTGGTGTCTAAATTCAAGTTCAGGAAGTGTACTTTTTGTTGGAATTGGTTTCGTATCAAAATATGAAGCTTAAGTTCGTCAAACGAATTTTATAAGAAAACTGCTCAAAGCTGAGTGTTCCAAACAGATTTAGGTTGACTTCAAATAGTCATATCTTGGTCAATTTTAAGAACTGGAAGTTGTTGCATTTCCAGGAACATTTTTAAGATGTTAAGAGTTGATAGCAAAAAGAATGGATTTTTTTGAAGCTTTATAGGTCTTTAACTTTTATAAAACTTTTCTGTACGCAAACAGTGACTTTTCTTACTAGTCTGTAATTAACGAATTTTTAAAAATAGTTCACATAGAAAATAAATTCCGTAAAAATTCATGTAAGTATCTAACACATAAAAAGTTACAGTGGTAAGAATTAGAGGTCTTGGTTAGTTCGTTTGATCCAGAATAAAAAATTGATAAAGTTACCAAAAATTCCAGTGAATATGGGTTTGTAGAGTTTAATCATAAATCATTAAAACAAATATTCTATATTAAGTTATGTGACTTGTAACTTAATAATATATGACAAATCAGGTTGTAAATAATTTGAAAGTAGCCATATGTGTATTTCATCAAATACGGGTTACAATGGACGGTTATTAACCATGTCCATAATTATATATATATATTGTTATGTTGTTATATATATATATATATATATATATATTGTTGGTAGAGCATATAGAAAAAATTAATCTCCGCTTTTTATCTAAACCATTAAAAATAATTAACAAATACAATCCTAACCATTTAAACTAAAAGTCAAACTATAAACATGGTAAGTTATCATATATAGCAATACAACTAGCAATGCAAGTATTAAAAAAAAAACGGCATACAACTAAATAAGGAGTTAAAGACACAATAGAACAATTTAAAATTTTAAAAATGTAAATATTAACATAGTATGTTTTAAATTTTATTAAATTAAATATAAATATAACCATACAACTAAAAAAATAAAAAGACACGGTACAAACAATATTAAGGTTTCATTAGGCCTTGTCAAAAATTCATATTTTTTAATATTTTGATATCTTTTTTAATAAGACACGACACAAACAATTTATGCACGAATAATTAATTTTATATAAAACGATTAATAACTAAAATAAATATAAGTGTAATTATAATATAACGAGATGGGTACCCGCGCAATGCGGCAGCGGTGTCGGTGACGGGTGGTGCTGGTGTGGTGATTGTAACGATGTGGTTATTAATCTAAAAGTGATTGATGTAAATGGTAGTGTAGTTATTTTATGGTTAGAGAATGTATCTTTCGTAAATAACTTTGTTCACGATATTATAGAGATATTAGGTGGAAATATTTAAATTATTGAATAAAGAAAATAGATAATTTGGATAAATATGAGTTGAAAATATTTTAAGGATATATTAGGTAGATATTTAGTGTATGAGTTAAGAATGTGTTAAAAATTAAGGGTATTTTGGGTACTTTAAAGGTAGAGAGTTAAAAAGAAGGGAAAGTAGTTTGTTTATTAATATAGTATAGATATAATATATCAGGTTCGGGTGAATGGGTCGGTGGGTTGAAAATACCAACGGAACCCGGCTTAATATCAAAATTGACTTAAAATCTCAACCAAAACCTACCAAACTATCAACCCATTTACTTTTATATAACACTTTATGTGTTTTAAGTTTCATAAAATCCATTTACTTTTATAAAACATCTTTTATTTAATTTTCATAATTAAAATTAAGAAAAGTCAATTACACCATAGAAGTTAATGAAATTTTTGGACTAATTGCATTAAAAAAAAATAGCCGCGTACGTACATGATGTGGCAGCGATGGTGGTATCGGCAACGGTGTGACGGTGGCGTTAACAGGTGGCGATAATAAGTGGTAGCGATGGGCGGCGATGTTGACAAGTGGTAGCGGCGACAATGGTGTCGATAGTAGTGGTGTGGTGGTAAATGTAAAAGTAATTGATATTAAATGAGGTATTTAGTTAATTTAAGGGTTGAACTATGTTGTAAATTAATAGAAATCTCAACCCAAAGTTGTCAATCCGTTAACCCAAACCCAACCCACCAATCCACAGAATATCGACTGACGGTTGACAGGTCGACCTATTTTCTGAAAGGTCAACTGGCCTAAAAGAATTAGTTTGGCGTGTTAAAGAGTCCAAAATATGTAAGTATAACTCGGTTTTTTCGTGTTTGCTTTCGGTTGGATCAAGTATTGATAGCCTAAATATGTTATACCATAACATATATAAGTGTTAAAAGTTTATCTTAACATTATGTCTGATTTCATACTAAACTTTATCTTTCTATACTACAAAACTTATACTATTCGCAATATGTGATGTAAGTATAATGTAATTTGTAACCCGATCACCGATCGGGTATTAATCTAGTTGTAACTTATTCATATAAATGTTGTGTAGATTCTAGTGATCTTTTTGGAGTTTGCACAACTACTTGCTTGTTGAGGTGAGTTTCGTGGCCCCTTTTTATACTATTTCTCTAGGGGAAAATGATGCTCAAAACATTTTTTACTTCTTTTACTAGCTGTACCAAAACTAGTTTGTTTTTTTAGTCAAATACGTGTAATTATGAAATGTGTATGTTAGCTTTGCTTGTGTTGATTACAATGATGCAATAGATGTCTGTCGATATCTATTGAAGACAATTGATGGCAATGAATAACAGTGATAACAATTAACCAACTTTATACTCAAGCTGGTAGTTTGTTGGTATACAATGTATGATTGAGTTATTGTGAAACATTGATGCGATTGAGTTGTTGGCAAGCAGTGATGAGTTTGTGTTGTTGGAAAACTATGATGGCATTGAGTATTTGGTATGCATAGATGCTACTACATGTTTATATTTACACTATTGTCCAAACTATTTATATCATGCACAACAAATTCATTTGTATTCCTTTAAACCTACGAACTCACCAACATTATGTTGACATTCTCGAGCATTCATTTTCAGGTAATAACAACGTTTGAGGAGCTAGAGAATAAGGACTTAGTGAGACTTATAATGAGATCCTTCATGGGTTTTTAGTTTGCTAACTGCTACATCATTTGCTTTTTATCTGGGCATGTTGCGACTTGTCTCGTTGTGGGAATTACACTTCTTTGGATTTCATTTAGTAAAACTCTATTATAAATTCCATGTGCTTTGTTATGTCTTTTCGTCATATCCTACGATTCCGCCTAAGGTGGGGTGTAACATTTACCAACTCATTTACAATACATAGCAACAAGTTAGGCTGGATCAAGTTAAAAAAACCTTAAACCTTTTGAGATAGATGTCAACTTGTCAAGTATTCGATCTTCATTTTCTAAAAAATGATCGGGCTAAAATCTCGACCTTAGAGTATGGGTAGGCTATATACATCTCACCCCATCCATATTTCATGGAAGATGGAATTGTATATACATGTAAATTGTAAATAAGTGGGAACTCTCTGGTCTCATGACTCGTCATGGTACCCAAAGCTCACACTGCATAGAAATCATGCCCGGTAAGTCACCATCTTCACACATGGATCACAAAATATGACTTCTCCACTTCATTTGTGGGCTCATATGGTCACATGAAGGCAGTACCACTTGTTTAAGCGTATTTCTAGACTTAGGTACTAGGGGTTAATCCTAATCTATAAGGTGTGATGGGGGAGATGACGTTGTTGCTACTTCGGTTGGTGGTTCCCAACTGGTGACCACAAGACGTGACGCCACAAGGCGAAGTAGGGTAAGGAGTGTGTGAGAAAGAATAGAGAGGAAGAGATAGAGAAGGTCCTTTGGCTTGGTGCCTTTGAATGTATTTATAAAAGATGGAGACATGATGGTTGAAGCATTTGCTGGCAGAGATATACTAAAAGTGCCATTCAAGTCGGAAGGAAATGGGAAATGGAAAACGTGTGAAGTCCCTCACTCGATGGTTTAACCCACAAGTGTAGAATAACAAGTCAAGTAATCACTAGATAGGACTAGTATTAAACGTCAAGTAAGCGCTAGATTGGACTAGTATTACGATAAATATAAATGCAAGAATATATATAACGTAATACGTACTTAAGCAATATAAAGATAAGCAAATAGGTAAATGGTGAGACACCATGTAATTTTCAAGTGTATTTTATTTATTGATGTTAAATAAAATACAAGGTTGTTGCGGAACAAGATATTACAAAGTAAGTATCTAAACAACCTATGAATTACAAGTGATCTAATCTTTGCTAAATAAACTCTTTGATCGAAATACTTAAAGTTGTGAAGTATGACTGTTTAGATCGAGAGTATTTGAGCAAAGGCACCAAATTGCAAAAAGTATGTAATTTGGACGAGGAAGTGACTTGATATTTATAGGCAAAAAGAATAAATATAATATTATTTTTGCCTTACAAATATGGTTACATGCATTTAAGGAAATTACTTTAATTCCTTAAAAGCATTGATTAAAGTACAAGAATAAAGTCACATGATAGTGACTTGTCTTCTAATTAACTAACCACCTTTACATGAGCGTAAGGCTTTTAACAAAAACAAATGGATTGTCCGGTTAAAGGCATGTAAAGGCATAAAGTCAATTCCTCATAATCAGTGTTCGGACTTGTAAGGTCTAGAACACTGACAAGAACTCCAGTCAGGAGATCTGGTAAGTCTTCCAGTGAGCTCCGCTATTTGTTAGACTTCGTTCTTCAGACTTCAGTGAGAATGTTCTTTAGTGGAAAGATCTTGACTAGAGTGAAGTCCAGTGAACAAATCTGGTGGAATCCAGATTTCTATACAAGTAAGTTGTTCACTGGTCTTCACATAATTTCTGGACAAATCTTCAGAGGGCTCCAGTAGTTACATCTGGAGCGAGTCCAGTAAATCTAGACCTAACAAATTCCCCTATTTGTTTAGAAATTATGCAAGGATTTCAAGCTTTTATCTATACAAGTTTGTGCTTGAAGAATCCTTGAAAAATTTGACTAAGTCTAGTTTGAATTTCTGGAGAGCCACTTTATAGATCATTAGTGTTCCCAGTTTGTACATTTTAATTTCTAGACTTAATCTGGATAAGTACTTGTAAAAAAAATAGGAATTGCAACTTATATTTACAGACATCAACTGGAGTAAAGTTACAACTTTATCAACATTAAAATAAATACAAGTACAATATCAGAGTCAGGCCTATTTTTTTCAGCATGCCCAGCTGGCTCTTCAGTGGCCTTCCTCTTTACATCTGGAGATGAAGACGAAGTAAGAGAAGTCCTTAGGCCCAGCTCCATCTCCATCAACTCCTTCCTCATCCATTCCTTGCCAATCCTCTTCATAAAGTATTTCACATCCTGGGAGACATCTTTACCCCTGAATGAAAGACCAATCTCTCTTAACTTTGACCACCCAAAAGCCTTGATTGAGGTGTCTTTTCTTTCATCAGTAAAGTTCCCTTCTTTGAAGAGTTTGACATGGAACTTAGAGAAGTTATCATGATTTTCTGCCAGATGGATCTCAGCACCCAGTATAGATCGGACATCAGCTCTAAATTGTGAAGGTGCTAAGCTCTAAATTGTGAAGGTGCTAAGATCTGCCAGTTGTGTTCAAGGGAATGAAGGTGCTAAGATCTGCATCTCTGGCAACTTTGGATTTTCTGACTGGTGCCTTGGGCAAACCCTTGACTTTCTTCCTGTATTCGTGCTCCAGAGCAGTTGCATTACTCCTTACTTGTTGCTGGAGATTTTTCAGTTCTTCTCTTCTCTGGGCAATAAGATCCAGTATGCTCACACCATAAATTTCAAAATCATATACTTGTTCATCCTGAGCATACATGGATCGAATATAGACGTCATCCAAGGCATCCAGACACTTCTTCAGCCTGGGATCATCCTTCATCTTCTTGTAAACTTCAATTTATACGCCCAACCTGCCAGCGTTGTAAGAATCCAGAGTCCCATGCCTGGCCATATCTAGCTGGTGAGCAATCAAGTCATCTTTTAAGTTTTTCTTGAAGATTTCAATTAAGATGCACTCTTGCTCCAGTCTCTTTGCCTTGGCCTCATCAGCAGACACATACTCCTTTTCTACTTCATTTGTTGGTTCCCCGGATACCACTTTCTTTCTTTTGAGACTTTTCATTATGGTAGTTATATCTGGGAACTCTTCAAAAACTGGCTCACTAGCATCAGTACCAGCAACCTCTTCCTCAACTTGTCCACTGGCTTCAGTACCAGTGACATCTTCACCAATAACCTTCTTCCAAACTTCGATCTTCTTCCTAAGATCAACCTTCTCTGTTCCAGAACCAGAACCTTCCCCCTTGGAAGCATCTCCAGATTGAAGATGATTCCACACCTGATCAAGTTTATGTCTGTCAGCAGAGTCAAATGTTCGACCAGAACTAGAGCAATGTTGTTTACAGTTTTCCTCAACTGCATCACTTCCTTTTTGATTATCTCAAGATCCTGAGGAAAGTGGCGAGGCAACTGGGCGTCAATCATCTTCATAACTTCAGGCAACAACCCATCTCGAAGATTTCTAAGGAGAGTTTCAGACACTTCCTCAGTGATTTCTTTCAACATATTGCCTCTGAACTTCCTAACAACTTCATCACTGAGGGTGCTGACCACTGAGTTTTTCTCCAGGGTTGGCCTGCTCTCCAGAGAGCTTATTCTGGTGGTCAAATTCTGAACATCACCAGTCAGACTTGCCAGAGGTTGAGCAACTTCAGTTTGAATGGCAGTCTGAACACTTCTCACCACATCCTCCTTGATTCCCTGGACTGCAACTTGTACTGATTCAGAATTTCTATTTCTTGCCATGACAAGTTCATCCAGCTTCTCAAAGACTATCTTCTCATTTCCAGCAAATATGTTCATTTCTGACTTAAGATTATTGGAAATTATAGTTTTGAAGTCAGAAATAACCTGAGAAGAAGCCTGAAGTGATCTCTCCAGGTCCGCCACCTTATCAAAAAGGCCTTGGACCTCGGTTGAAGAAGAAGAGGAGAGACCACTGGAAGGATTGATGATTCTGGTGATTGATGATACTGGCAACACCCTTGTGATATTTTTAGTTGGTTGGGTGACTGCCAGTGGTTCAGAATGTTGAATTTCTAGTGCAGAAGGTGATTCAAGAGTTGTTGTTGTTTGTTCTGGAAGGGTTGTTGGTGTATTTTCTGGGGGTGGAGGAGGCATATCAGATAGAATTGACTGGGAGACAGAGTGGATGGTGCGATCAATTTCTTCTTCTCCCAGAAAACTCATATTTACATCAAAATCATTTTCTTCAGACAGTGGAGAGTCAACCATATCCCAATCTGGTCCGGTTCCACCTGCCTGGTCCTCTACTTGTACATTCTCCACTCCAACATTTAAATCAATCTGAGCCACCTGCTCCAGATCCTCTCCTTCAACCTGCCCAACTTGTTCCCCCTCAACCTTTTCAACAATTAGGGACCCATCAGCAGCCATGATGTCCCCACTTTCAGCGGTTGCCACTGGAATGACAAGAGGTGATCCAGATGCTATTTCTTCTTCCCCACTTCCTTCTACTTGTACTGGGGAAGTGGTTACTGGGGCAGTTTCCTGACCCATTTCTCCAGAATCTTGATGAGTAGATTCTGGAAGGGTTGATACCAGAACTCCGTCTCTCCTAAGACGACGAGTTCTATTCCTTGGCCTGGTGGAGTTAGGTGGAATTTCAACAATATTCACCCCAGGCTGCTGAAGATCTGGGGCGATCTGGGAAATAGGTTGCACCCTTTCAGCAGTAACATCATCAACAATTTCCTCATCATTATGAGGCTCACCAGCAACCTCCTCATCAGGTGATGATGCAATTGCATCTTCTTGAATTCTAAATTGATAGAGCATCACCGATGGAATGTCAACCTTAGTAGGAGATGAGGTCAACTGGTTGAGGTCCCTCAGATATTCACACATTGAAAAATGAGTTGTATTTACATTGTACTCATTCTTCAAGGCCCTTCTGAATATGATGGACAGAAATCGAATGTAAGGAATGAAGGCCTTCCTGCTCTTAACCCTCAATCTGTCCATCAGATCATTAAAGAAGATCTGGGCAAAGTCCACCCTGTACCCATTCCATAGGCAGTAAGCAATCTGGAGCTGTGTTTGGTTAATCTGATCCAAACCTCCAGAACTACCACCCAAACACTCAACAAGATGAGTGAAGAAATACCTCCATGAGTCTGTCAGCCTGCTCATATATACAGTGCCCTTCCTGAGCAGCTGACCATTCTCATCCACTATTTCTGTGTTCCCCATTAACCTACACACCTCCATGGTATTGATTCCAGATGGAATCTCAATAGGCATTTCATTCTCATTGAAATAATTCATCCTCAGGGCATCTCTGAGGGAATCAACAGTGATGGTGAAGTGTTTGGTGCCTTGTTTTAAGGTGTAGTGGATGGATTCATCACTTTCCACATACACAACAGTATACCAGAATTCACAAAGATATTCATGATACATTTTGCCCGGATTTAGAGTTAGGGCACCACAGAGTGGACTACTTAAGAGGAAGGTGTTCAACCTTCCAATGATTGAAGTTTTAGTGTGATTTGTTGAGACTTTTGCCATCCAGTTATTCATATTTATGCGGATGGCATCAGCAGAAAGAGATATATGAGATGCCTTCTTGACATTATCGGCATGATTATATTTTGCAGCTAGAAGATTTTTAAATGATGGTTTAGGAGCCATTTTAGATATTATGAAAATGAAAGCGAAGGAATTTAAGATTGAAAACAGAAATTTAATAAGGAATTTGAAGATATGGGAGTAAATGATTTTTTGAGATGAATATGAAAGTGAAGGTAAATGTGGGTATTTATAGAGGAAAGAGAAAATGGAATTCAAAACGGTAAGTTTGAAAAAGTTCAAAACAGTTTTGATCGGTTTTGACATCCGCATTTAATGTTTCCCATCACACATAAATGTATGACGGTTGACAGCCCACAAAAATTACCCACTAGCACTTTTTGTCTTCCCAAGGTAACAAAACCATCATTTAAATTGAAAAAGTCATGCCACGTAAGCTGAACAGTAACTGTCCAGATGAACAAATTTGTAAGGTTGGCATGCACTATCCTTAAGTATTAAAAAGAAATGATTTGACACACACAGACTCATTTTAATGCATCTGGAAGTTGACTGGACACTCCAGTTTCACTGGTGGATTAGGCCAGTAGAACATGCATTAATGGTACACTGGAGGGACACTCCAGTAAGTACCCAGATTTGACCATTTTGGTAATCCTCAAACACGCACATCAACTAATATAAACAAATGAGAGAGACACATTTACAAAGCAACAGAAGTTACTTCAAACATGCACATCAACTTATCTAGTATTAATGAGAGGGACACATTTACAAGGTACTAGAAACACTTTTTAGAAAAAAAAAAATTTGTCCAGTGAGAAAAAATTAATAATTTCTCCCTGAAACTTAGATATAAAAAAATGTGGTCTGAGTCTTTCCCCCTGGAATGGTGATCCATAAATCTATCAGTGCAAAGATAGTATCACAAAGGCGTTCGATAGCTTTACTGGTATAGATTTATAAATCTGGAATCAAAAAAACCTGCCAGTGTCACAAAGACGTTCATAACAAGGTTCCAGATTAAGGTTTCAACATTCCTAACTCACTGACAAGATTTTGAAAAGTTTTCTCATCCAAAGGTTTTGTAAAAATGTCAGCAAGTTATTTATCAGTGGGAATAAAGTGGATTTCAACATCATTTTTCATTACATGATCGCGAATAAAATGATACCTGACATCAATGTGTTTCGTTTTGGAATGCATGACTGGATTGTTTGAGATAGCAATGACACTGGTATTGTCACAAAAGATAGGAGTCTTTGAATACTTAATACCATAATCAAGCAACTGGTGCTTCATCCAAAGTATCTGAGCACAACAACTGGCTGCATACACATATTCTGCTTCAGCAGTGGATAAAGAAACTGAAGTTTGCTTCTTACTGGTCCAGCTCACCAGTTTGCCACCAAGGAAATGACATCCACCAGTAGTGGATTTCCTGTCTATCTTACAACCTGCATGATCTGAATCTGAATAACCCATTAAATCTAAGCCTGAGCCTTTGGGATACCAAAGACCCAAACTGGGAGTACCCTTAAGGTACTTCAAAATGCGCTTTACAGCCGCCAGATGAGATTCTTTTGGGTTAGACTGATATCTGGCACAAAGACATGTTGCAAACATTATATCTGGTCTACTGGCAGTTAAATACATTAGTGAACCAATCATGCCTCTATAGACAGTGGTGTTCATTGGCTTCCCATCAAGGTCTGAATCTATTGTTAAAGGTGCAGAAATAGGAGTTGATTTTGACGGTGAAGAATTCATATCGAATTTTCTTAAAATATCTCTAACATATTTTTCTTGATTAATAAAAATACCATCACTGGTTTGTTTAATCTGGAGTCCAAGAAAAAATGTTACCCATTAAACTCATTTCAAATTTTGAAGACATGATGTTTGAAAATTTCTTGCACAAAGATTCATCAGTAGAACCAAAAATAATGTCATCAACATAAACTTGTACCAAATGAAGATTACCTCTTTCACGATGAATAAATAAGGTATTGTCAATTGCACCTCTATTGAAACCATTTTCTGATAAGTGTTTGGTCAGAGTATCATACCAGGATTGAGGGGCTTGTCTAAGGCCATACAATGCCTTGTCCAGACGATATACCCAATGTGGATACTTTTCATCAATGAAGCCTGGAGGTTGCTTGACAAAAACTTCTTCTTCTAATTCTCCATTCAAAAATGCACTTTTTACGTCCATCTGGTAGACCTTGAACTTATGATAAGCAGCAAAGTCTAAAAATATTTTGATGGCTTCTAACCTTGCTACTTGTGCAAATGATTCTTCAAAGTCAAGGACTATCTGGACGTACCCTTGCGCCACCAATCTGGCCTTATTTCTGATCACATGACCATCTTCATCAACCTTATTCCTGAAGACCCATCTGGTTCCAATTGGTTCTTTCTTGCCAACTGGAGGAGGAACCAGATTCCAAACTTTATTTCGTTTGAACTGGTGAAGCTCTTCTTGTATATCTATCACCCAGCTTGGGTCATTCATTGCCTCGTTAATCTTCTTCGGTTCAATCAGTGATAAGAAGCTGACATATAAACATTGTTCACTGAAGGCACTTCTGGTCTGAACCCCACTACTGGAGTCACCGATAATCTGGTTGATTGGGTGAGCTTTTGTCCACTTAGAGTATTGACCAGGATTGTTTCTAACAACAATATCAGTGCAAGAGTTCAATTGATACTCTGGAGTAGGATCTTACCGGACAACTTCAGCATCTTCATCAGAATCTGTAAGGTCACGATTTGCATCATGAAATTCTTCATTTAAAGGCATTTCTTGGATTACTGGCTCAAAATCAATTGAATCTACACCTGGAGGAGTAGTACGAACATCTGATCCAATAACAAGTTCAAAGGGTAGTTTGAAACTTATTGAAGGATAGAATAAAGTATTACTAGAAGGTTTTTCAAATTGCACTGGTTCCAAGTCAGAATAACTGGAAACATCTTTAGATGAATCTTTATTGTAGTTGATAGGATCAGATTCACCAAAGATAATTGGACTTTCTGAGGGAGAATTAAGGGTTGGCCTTTTATTGATTGCTTCATTTGACTCATCAAATGTGACATGTATTAACTCTTGGACCTTTTCCAGTCTCTTGTTGTAGACCCTGAAGGCTTTGCGAATGGCTGAATATCCTAAGAAATATCCTTCATCAGCTTTGGCATCAAATTTGCCTAACTGACTGGAGTCGTTCAGGATGTATACTGGACATCCAAAAACGTGAAAATAACCAAGATTTGGTTTTCTATTTCTCAATATTTCATAGGATGTCTTCTTGTGTCTCTTTACGTATACTGAGCGATTTTGAGTATGACAAGCGGTTGCAATTGCTTCAGCCCAGTACATTTTAGGAAGACCAGATTCAGCAAGCATACTCCTAGCAGCTTCTATCAGTGTTCTGTTCTTTCTTTCTACAACTCCATTCTGTTCTGGTGTGTGTGCTGATGAGAAATTCTGGGAGATGCCAGTGTCAGTGCAGAATTTCTCTAGAGTTACATTCTGGAATTCAGTTCCATTATCACTTCTTAACTGACACACTTTTCGCTTGTATTTGAGTTCAATTTGCTTGATAAGAGCGATAATTTCAGCAGCAGTTTAATTCTTCGATTTAAGAAATATTACCCAACAATATCTAGAGTATTCATCAACAACTACCAGGGTATATTTCTTACCAGCACGAGTCTGAACATTCACTGGACCAAAGAGGTCCATATGAAGCATATAAAGAGGTTCAGATATGCTAAAATTCTGTTTTGTCTTGAAACTGGTGCGTTTCTACTTCCCCATCTCACATCCTGGACATGGCCTTTCCTTTTTGAAGGAGACAGAAGGTATCCCATCTGCAAGTTATTTTCTGGACAACTTGTTGATATTTTTGAAATTTAAATGGGACAACCTTTTATGCCATAGCCAGTTTGTGTCTTCATCAGCCTTGGTATAGAAACACTGCTCTGAAGGAGAGCTTTCAATATCCATTATGTACACATTCCCTTTTCTGGGAGCAATCAATACTACCTTCCAATCCTTATTAAATACGATGCCTTGAGAGATGTTGAATAACACCTGGTAGCCATCATCACACAACTGGCTCACACTTATGAGATTATACTTCAACCCATTTACAT
The DNA here is from genome assembly GCF_010389155.1 of Erigeron canadensis. Taxonomy (NCBI): domain Eukaryota; kingdom Viridiplantae; phylum Streptophyta; class Magnoliopsida; order Asterales; family Asteraceae; genus Erigeron; species Erigeron canadensis. The sequence goes on from NC_057769.1 coordinate 22,582,364, forward strand.
AAGCCACTCGTCTGAATTTGACTTGACCATTGTTCAGGACACCATATCCCTCAGTCTTTCCAGAACCATCATTTCCAAAAGTAATGGAGGGTCTGTCTGAAACTCCGAACTCCTCCAGCAGGGTCTTACATCCGATCATTGTCCTGCCAGCAGCGCTGTCAAGATACCAAATATACTTCTTTCGATCGCCCTGCACACCCACCAGATTATTAGTTTAAAGGTTTACGAACCCATCGACTGATGGGTCCTCTGGATCCATAAGGATGGATCCCAGCAGGTATCTGGTTGATTTCACTTTCAAAAATAGTGGGTTTCTCAGTAAACACCACTGGAACTGACAGTTTTGAAACCTTTTTCTTTTTCTTGTCAATAGGTGTGCTCAATTTTTCTTTCTAGGAAAAAGGTTTTGTATTTTGTTTAGGGCCAGATGAAGTACCCTCAAAATTGTTAATTCTTGCATTACAACTTTGAACTTGACGAGCAAGTAGTTGAAACTGACTCTCCAGCCTTAACAAAATATTTTCTTCAGATGACACCATAGCCTTTCCAGTTGACTGTACTTTTGGCTTAGGTGGAGGAACAACATTCTTCTTTTTCTGAACCTGTGGTTCTTTAGAACATGATTGAGGCAAAGGTTTATTCTGCTTAACCTTCTTGACTGGAGCATTCATCTGTGGAGCTCCAGTCTTAACCTCAGACAATTGAATAGGGGGAATAATACAAGTTTTGGGTGTTGTTGGTTCATCATAGATAGTGCTAGGTTTTAACACTTCAGGCAGTCGGTCAACAACAGGTATTAATGCAGCAGCATTAACATCACCCCCCAGATATGCACGTTTTTGGGAGGGGTACTGGTTACGTGCAGCAACATATGGTTTCTTGGTCTCAAGCCATGACTGGATAACATGTTTTTCTTTTGATAAAAGATTTTCCAGTTCTTCCTTTTCTTGGACCAATTGTTCAGTAACCAAAACTTGTGCTTTGAAAGCTAGTTCAATATCTTGCAATTCTTTTAACTTAGATTGTAAGTTTGTCATTTCAGAAAAATCTGTTTCAAAATTATTTGACATTTCTGAATGAACAGTTTGCACAAACATTAAATCAGATTTTAAAGCTTCAGCAATTTCCAATTTTAACTCAGGATCAGTTTCTTTGTCATAATCTATTACCTTTTTAATGACAATGTCCACCCATCTTCCAGATGTGACATCTTCTTTCACCAGATGCTCTTCATCAGCTAGAGCCATAACAACAATCTCTTTCCTCTTCATCATCAACTGATGAGTCATCAGAGGGAACCCATTCTTCTTTTGCCACCATGCATTTATTATTATCTTTCTCTGCAGACATGAGAGCAATTTGAGCCTTAAGCTTTTTGTATTTTAATCTGTAGCTATATTCAGGCTTGTTATAAGAAGTTGATGGACCAGATTGTGAGACAAACTGATTGGACTTGCACTCTTTCATGAAATGACCTTTTCTGCCACACTTAAAGCATGTCAAATTGGTCTTATCAGTGGAAGAACTGGGCGCAGTGTGTCCAGTGGGTCTGTTAGCTCTGGCTTTGAAACGGTTAAACGTTTTAGCCATCATAGCCATTAGATCATCACTATCAGTTTCATCATAATCTGGAGAGATATTATTCATGACTCTAGAATCCATTAATTCAGACATCATCTTCTTCATAGAAAATACATTCTCGGAAGACATTAATGCTGCACATGGTGGTTCAGTATTAACCACAGGGGAACTACTGGAAGCATGATTAATAGCATCTTTTACTGCCTCAATTCTCTGGGCTTGATTCTCTTCAGTGAATCTGAAGGCTCCATACAAAGATGACAGAGTATGGGAATGCAAGGTTTTACCTTGTCTTAAGACCACGATCATATGAGACCATTTTGAAGGAAGAATATCACAAAATTTTTCAAGAAGTATGTCCTTGTACTTCTTTACCCCAAGCCCTCTTAACTGGTTTATGATAGACATAAATCTGGTGTAGGTACCAGTTAATGATTCATTGGGTAGGGCAAAAAATGACTCGTACTTCTTATTTAAAGCCACTTTCCTGGTAACAATAGTATCATCACCACCTTCATACTGGTTTACTAGTTCATCCCACATGCTTTTGGCACTGGGATAAAGCACTAGTTCAGGAATTAGAGCTTTAGGAACGGCCCCGAGAATCATGACTTTTAAAGTAGTGTCAATATTGACAAGTCTCCTTTCCTCTTCAGACCAATGTTCCTCTCTCTTTTCCCTCCCAGATCTTGCTCCAGTTGGATCAAGAAGTGGATTGAGAGGACTTCTAGGAATATAGGGTCCTTCATTTAAAATTTTAAGCATATTCCTCTCAATACTAGTAACATGTAATAACATCCTGGCTTTCCACGTGCCAAATTCATCACCATTCCACTGAATTTGGGAACATGAGTGTTTGAGTAGTGCACATGCATGTGTGGAGAAGCAGGAATAGGAGGTGGTGGTGGTGGATTATTTTTAGCATGGTCATTAGTTTGTTCAAATTCATTTATGGATGGAGGTCCAGTATTTAAAGGGTTTCCTTGTGTATTCTCTGGGTAGGCCATCGAGAAAATGCAAATCTAGGCAAGTATGTTAGCCTTTTGCTCTGATACCAATTGTGAAGTCCCTCACTCGATGGTTTAACCCACAAGTGTAGAATAACAAGTCAAGTAATCACTAGATAGGACTAGTATTAAACGTCAAGTAATCACTAGATAGGACTAGTATTAAACGTCAAGTAAGCACTAGATTGGACTAGTATTACGATAAATATAAATGCAAGAATATATATAACGTAATACGTACTTAAGCAATATAAAGATAAGCAAATAGGTAAATGGTGAGACACAATGTAATTTTCAAGTGTATTTTATTTATTGATATTAAATAAAATACAAGGTTGTTGCGGAATAAGATATTACAAAGTAAGTATCTAAACAACCTATGAATTACATGTGATCTAATCTTTGCTAAATAAACTCTTTGATCGAAATACTTAAAGTTGTGAAGTATGACTGTTTAGATCGAGAGTATTTGAGCAAAGGCATCAAATTGCAAAAAATATGTAATTTGGACGAGGAAGTGACTTGATATTTATAGGCAAAAAGAATAAATATAATATTCTTTTTGCCGTACAAATATGGTTACATGCATTTAAGGAAATTACTTTAATTCCTTAAAAGCATTGATTAAAGTACAAGAATAAAGTCACATGATAGTGACTTGTCTTCTAATTAACTAACCACCTTTACATGCGTGTAAGGCTTTTAACAAAAGACAAATGGATTGTCCGGTTAAAGGCATGTAAAGGCATAAAGTCAATTCCTTGTAATCAGTGTTCAGACTTGTAAGGTCTAGAACACTGACAAGGACTCCAGTCAGGAGATCTGGTAAGTCTTCCAGTGAGTTCTGCTATTTGTCAGACTTCTTTCTTCAGACTTCAGTCTTCGACTTCAGTGAGAATGTTCTTTAGTGGCAAGATCTTGACTGGAGTGAGGTCCAGTGAACAAATCTGGTGGAATTCAGATTTCTATACAAGTAAGTTGTTCACTGGTCTTCACATAATTTCTGGACAAATCTTCAGAGGGCTCCAGTAGTTACATCTGGAGCGAGTCCAGTAAATCTAGACCTAACAAAATGGTTAGTAGTATGCAATTTAAAGCAGTATTCGCGAGAACTAGAGTGAGCTTTTATAGCTCGTATTACCATACTCAGGTTGAAGATACTGTATCTCTTTGTGGGCTTGTTGTTGATCAAGTTATGGTTCCATCTGTACGATCCTAAAGGTTTATATATAGTCTTGTCGATGTTCACATAGACTTGGTTTGTATGTTTGACAGGGGTGGAGCTACGATGGGGGCAACGGGGGTAACCGCCCCCATAAAGTTTCAAAGGCGTAACATATTATTTTTCATATATCATTTTTTTGCTCCTACATAGATATATAATTGAATATAAGGATAAGTTAGAGAATTCTCATTCATAGCCTAGTGGAATTCTACAAACCTATTAAATAGGAAATTGTGTGTTCAAATCTATCTCACTACTCTTTTTTTTTTCCCTGAATTTTGCCTTTCTCATATTTATTTTTGTTTATATGAGATGTCAATCAGTTAGTCCTCCAAATCTACATTAATATTATAATATAAATCAAGAAATCAAGAAATTACATGACAATATACATCACATATAGTTTTAGTTTTACTGTTTTCTTTTAAACAAAAAGAATTTTTTTTCACGGAAGTATTCTTCTTTCACAAATGTATTTCTAATAAACATACGATAACAAATTTTCATCATTTGAATGGTTTATTTGTTTCCTTCTCATATATATATATATATATATATATATGTGTGTGTGTGTGTGTGTGTATGTGTGTGTGTGTATTTGTATTTTAACATCTCGATATAACACATCAAGTTCTCTTTTAGATAAATTTAGTTTAACTATATTATTAGCTTGAATCCCAATACACTTAAACTTTTTTAGTTTGCCCCCATGCTGAAAAGTTTCTGGCTCCATCCCTGCAAGGGTGGCTGTAGGGAAGGGCAAACCTGACCACGTAAAATTTTCTTTCTCTATTACAGTATTTGGTTGTGTATTGTTTTTGGGCGTCCGATCTGTTAAGATAGTTAGTGATTAGAGTAGAAGATGGATGTAAGGAAGACAAAGAGTTAAATGTAAATTATTACCCCATCCGTCTCATTTTAGTTGTCATGTTGACTAACTTTGATCGTAAATTACTTTGTTTGTGTCTTGTAACACTTGATATAAAATATAGGGTTATTTACTGAAATGGTACCTGTACTATCCACCATATTACTGATTTCATACCTATAACTTTAAAATTACTCTTATCATACCCCAACTTATCAATTTTCCACTCGGACGATACCTGAATTGACAGGCGTCTGTTTGGCCGTTAAATTGGTGTATGACTACCGTAAATTTTAAAGTTTTAGGTATGAAACCAGTAATATGGTGGATAGTCTAGATATCATTTATGAAATTAACCATTATTTTTATTATTATTATTATTCCATTCAAGACTTAAAGTACATTTATCAATGCTTTACATGAAATTAATGTACTGCTTCCGATTTACTTTTTTTTTTATGAAAAAAATAAATAAATATGAAATGAACAAAATAATCATGGATCTATAATTTGATAGATTAATAGTTTTTAATAAAAAAATTAATATTTACAGTAGTTTTTTTATAAAAATAAAGTATTTTTTTATAAAATAAAAGTAAATAATTACAAAAAAAATATCAATGTACTTTTTAAAATTATTTATTCCTAAATAATACTTTGTGTAATTATAAAAAACAACAACAACCATGATAATAATAATAACAATAATAATAATAATAATAATAATAATAATAATAACATCACTTCCATTAGAAATTAATAGGATTTACAAGTAATTATAATAATAATAATAATAATAATAATAATAATAATAATAATCGTTAATTACATAAATGACACATGGACTATCCATTATATTATTGGTTTCATATCTAAAACTTTAAAATTTACGATAGTCATACCCCAACTTAACGGTCAAATTGACGCCCATCAGGTCAGGTATCGTCCGTGTGGAGAATTGATAAGTTGGGGTATGATGAGAGTAATTTTAAAGTTATAGATATGAAATCAGTAATATGGTGGATAGTCCAGATACCATTTCAGTAAATATGGAATGGATTTTTATTGTACTTTTCGTTAATATAAGTTTCATCAACTACTATATAGTACAAACAAAGTTATTTACGGTCAAAGTTAGTCAACATGATAATTAAAATGGGACGAAGGGAGTATAATGAAAACCACAAGGACTATCTACGAAAATAACATATAAGTTGGGTAAAAGTTCCCTCACGTGCAATGGACGTGACATATTTAACGGAGTCAAACTACCCGTCTTGTTTTTGGACTAACCATAAAAGCAAATCAAAACAGTAGAAACCAACAGAAAATAAGTTGGACCATCAATTTCGAAAATAATATTTCATGGCAATGACTCGAAATTTTTTTAGGACCAGGGACCAGTAACAACCCATAATGATTCGTACGGGCCAACAATCTCTCTAAAGTTGTGTGTTATTAATTTATTATGTCTATCGAAGTAATTTATGGTGTTATTCCAATCACAATATTTGACTTCAAATCGATGAAAATTGATGTAATTTTGTTCTATACAGAAAAAGTTATATCTTAATTTGTTTTTCCATGCATCATACCCAAAGGCAAAAACATGTTAGGTTAGTAGGTTAGCGATATGTAAACTGATCGGTGATCTTGATTGATCCCTTAGAATTTATCTTGGAAATTTATAACACATCACAATTAATCATAACCAGACCTGAATAACACAATAGACCCGAACAAAATAACACACGAAATGATGCACTTTCTAATGGGTACGGGTGATATAAAGCGATTTTCTATCGGCTCGTGCCTAATAATATCTAATTTCAGACGTGAAATAAGACACGTTCTTTAACAATATTCATCATATCAACCAAAAGATCATTTGTCGCCCAATATTAATAAATCATCCATGGGTTTAATCTACAAACGATCAAACTAGTACACAGAAATTATATTAAAACTTGGAGTTTTAACTCATGTTTCCTCTAAGCTCGAGCATAGAAAACCCTAACGTCATCAATCACAGGGCCACAAAGAGAGCCGAAATCATCAGCCCGAGTGTGGTAATACGAACTATAAAACGTCACTCTAGTTCTTGTGGCTATCGCCTTAAACTTCATACTAACCGTTTTCCATTTCCCTTTACCTTCCGACTTGAATGGTGCTTTTAGAGTATCTTTTGCAGCAAACGCTTCAACCATCATATCGCCATGGCACCCATTCTTAGCATCCCCAATCACGAATGTCAGGTTGTATAACTTGTTTGGGACTGTTCTAAGGATTTGTGCCATCGCGCTTTCTCTTCCAGCAACTAGCTCTATGGCGGCAACTCCTTGCGGAACATTGAAATGCTTTTTGTCAATGAACTTAACTGCTTTCAAGGACTCGATTATCCATCCAGGAAGTGGAGATGTAACGTCTTCTTGTCGTGGAGGTAGCAATACACCGTTTGATGAATTGAATAACCTGTGTGGCCCTTCCTCAAAATCTCCATTTTTCACCAGATTTACTGCCACAAAAAAAACATCTATTAGTTTCTTTAAATCCATATCTAACACCCTTCTTTCTGATCTATAAATGAAAACAATTTTTCTTCTCTACAACAAAAGATCACAAGGCCTTCCAAGTTATTACAAACTTTTTTTTTTAACATTCTAACAAACTTTTTCATAAACCAGCATATGGCGTAAGGCACGCCATACGCCAGTTTATGACAGACGACAGCGGTGGGTAGCCAAAGCCCTAGAGCCCAATGTGTTAAAACCCATCTTGGATTTGGATCAGATTTGAACTTTAGATGAGTAGTCTCAAATTCATCTCTTCATTTCCCCTGTACCAATTGAGAATTGAGCTAAAGCTCATTGGGAGTTCAATTTGAAGTCGCTAAAAACGATAGATACAGGGTATTTCGTGTGTTTTACTTACAGCGAGTAGGTCTAGGGGGAAGAAGCTCCTTAATCGCAACAGCATCAATAAGCGGGCCACATTTCGGGTCTTCTTGAACACCCGGGTTATGAAAAGTTAACTTGACACTAGCCGAATTCGCTTTAAACCCATAAGCATAAACATCACCACCATCACTACTATACAAAGTCTGCAAAGGCAAATCACCAGATTGTGGTGGTACGGACACTCTTAAAACTTCTTCTTGTGCACAAGTTCTAGAAGCACCAAAGGTCACAGCATATAAAGATCCGGGTTTTACGGATATAGTTTGGGAAATCGTTGCTTCGTTTCCTAGTCTCACGGCGTGAACGCCGTGAGCAACTGGGAAGTACATTCCGCCGGGCTGTGGCCCGCCGTGAATGTACTCCACTAAACCGCTTATTTCCCATTTGGGTAAAGCGGTCTTGTGAAGTAAGACAGTGTTTTTTATGTCTGTTGGTTTTGGTGCTTCTTCAAAGTTTCCATTTGGTAACATTCCTGAAAAAATATTACAATAAAAAACTGTTATTTTCAGACACTATTTTTTTTTTTTTTTTAAGTTTAGCAAAGATTAATCCTGATCTAATTAGTACCGGGTTACACAAACTAATAATAAACATACTATAAATCAAACAAAAATAGTTTATTAGTTCCAAAAGTAAAGTCAGGCAAAATAAAAAGTAAGCTTTATAACATAAACATAGTAAATTAGAGCTTATGAAAAAATAGATTTAACATAAAATACCCAATCCCATCAAAAGCCGTCAAATATAGACAGTCATATCTCTACCGAGTAAAAATACAAACATAAATTTAACAAAATAAGCACAAAATGAGGCATGACAAAATAAAACTTAATGTAAGTATATGGGAGTTAAAATACATACCATCTAATGGGGTTGGAGTTGGAGTACGAGCAGCCAAAACAGTGGTGGAAATGAGGGTGAATGTGAATAAAATGTGAATATTTTTAGCCATTTTTTTGGGTCAGGAGAGAAGAAAGAATAATGGAGTGGGAAATTAAGTGTATTGGGTGTTGGAGGATATATATATTGGGAAGAGGAAACAAGAGATTATGTTTGAAGAAACAAGATGATGAAGAAAGGCACGAGGGGTGTTGGGTATGAGGGGTTTTATTCTATTATTTTTCTACAATTATTTCCCATTTTCTTCCTCGATTCATGCAATCTAATCGAAAAGATAATTTTACTTTAGTCTTCTTTTTAGGACTAGTTTTGTCCTATTAAAATAGATATTATTTTGAATGCTAAGACGATTTAACGTATAAAAAGGAACTCATGGCTCGGACTCGACTCGACGAAGGAAGAGCTATGAGTTTTTGGAGAATCAGACTCGACTTGGGGAGAACTCGGATTGAAATTTTATATAAAAACATGAGTATTCTTGAAATTATATGTAATAAAACTTTAAAAATATAATCCAAACTTCAAATTTAAACATAACTGTTTAAAAATATTAACATAATAATTCAAACTTGAAAATTAAACGTTGTTGATAAGATCACGCTTCATTATCATCTTGTCCGCATCTAAGTTGGAAAACTCGTGAGTCGGACTCGACTCGGCGAGGTGGGGAGTCATGAGTTTATTTTGGAAATTTGGTTGACTCGGGAGAGTTTTACACCTTGATATAAAGACGTGACCCTCGAGCTCGTTGTTACGTCGTCAATTAACCGACAAAGAAAACCGATGTCTCAAAACAACGAAATGTTGCCTATAACGTCAGTTTTGTAATGTGGAGCCACAAGCAACGAGCCAACGACGGATCAACTTATTTCACCATTCGGAACCTTATATTTATTTCTTTATCTATACTTCTATAATACTATATAAAAATTATACTTCTATGTTAAAAAGTTTACAATTTTGAGACATGCGAAATTACCATTTTACTCTTAATTAATTAACTTATACAATTATTCCATAATCTTTTAAAAGATATATTCACCATCCCTAATTTCAAATATCTTTGTATCAATTTCTACACCACTTGACGCCAATGCCATTACCATCCGTCGACGCCACCACATCGTAACTAATGTCATCGTCGTCGCATTACGCGGGTACCATGCTCGTTATATTTGGCTATAATTAACTTACTTTTCGGTCATGAGTAGTTTTTCCTAAATGTAAAAAGCCTTTACGGTTCATTTAATAATCATGTATTTGAAAATCATAGCAACATAGGTTATAGTGCTAACTTTCTTTTCTTCTTTATACTCGTATATTTTAGGTTGTGGAAGTAAATTCATTGGAGAAAAAGGTATAGCTGAAATCCTTATTTATTGATATTTAAAGTATATATTTATATCACGAACCACCAAAAAATAATTTTCACTAAAACCATACTCTATACTACTCAATGCTTATATATTTATTGAAAGAAAACATCCATGTGATGGCCTAGAGGGACCTAAATTGAATGTGATGGTGCATAATACGACTTCTTTTTGTTTTTCACTTACAAAAACTCACACCTATGAGTTCTTAAAAATTTGCAAATTTAGTTTATAACGTCCCTTGTATGATCACTATGATGTGACGGAGCCATATGTTAGGCCACAACCCCTCCAACACCAAATACAAAGTTTATGAATTAAAACTTTATATTTTTTTTTAGTTTTATTTCAATATAATAGTTAAGGATAACGTTAATTGGCCTATTTACAAAACATAAATTTGTTGGATGTAGTTCACCATGGTGTTTGAAATATATCAACAATTATAGTAGTAAGGGTGTAACCAATTTTTCTAATTTAGTATGGTTAATCTCAATATTGTACGCGTTGCAAGTATTGTACAACTTTATATGATAGGGATGTGGTAATTCTAGTCACATTATCATAATAACGGTCCGAGCCTATATTTATGTTGTCAGTATAAATTAAATGTTTAAGAGTACTGATTTAATATCAAAACATCTTATTTGATATGGTAAAACAATGAACAAATATGTCCTATATGGGGATGGTAATATAAGGCTGTCGGGTATCTAAGCTTAGGTGTGGAATACTCACATATTTTTTTTTAATCCATAAAAATCATGGGAGCTCATGCATTTATTCATTAAACAATAAATAGTAAAATATTAGTATGTGAGAGGTTCACACCTAAGCTTAGGTGCCGAACAACCTTATATTTCTTTTTCCATATATATATATATATATATATAATGAGAACAGTTTTAAAATAAGAACGGTGAGAACACCTTAAAAACATCATTTTGATGCATTAAAAGTCCACAAAACTAACATATTGCATAACTACTTATCATTATTTAAGCGTTTAACAACACATTGATTCATCAAAATCGAAAAAATCACGTTTTTTGTTGGATGCATCATTTTGATGAATATGCATCCAAGATGGATGCACAAAACAAAAAACATGATTATTTCGATTTTGACGGATGAATGTGTTGTTAAACACTTAAATAATGATAAGTAGTTATACAATATGTTAGTTTTGTGGACTTTTAATGCATCAAAATGATATTTTTAAGGTGTTCTCACCGTTCTTATTTTAAAACTGTTCTCACTGGAGTGTTACCCTATATGTATATATATATATATATATATAGGGTAACACTCCAGTGAGAACAGTTTTAAAATAAGAACGGTGAGAACACTTAAAAAACATCATTTTGATGCATTAAAAGTTCATAAAACTAACATAATGCATAACTAATTATCATTATTTAAGTGTATAACAATACATTAGCCTGCCAAAATCAAGAAAATCATGTCTTTTGTTTTGTTAATCCATCTTGGATGTATATTCTTCAAAATAATGCATCCACCAAAAAATGTGATTTTTTCGATTTTGACGGATCAACGTGTTGTTAAACACTTAAATAATGATAATTAGTTAAGCACTATGTTAGTTTTATGGACTTTTAATGCATCAAAATGATGTTTTTTAAGTGTTTTCACCGTTCTTATTTTAAAATTGTTCTTATTTGATTGTTCTCATATATATATATATATATATATGTCCCCTAGTGGATCAAAAATAGAGACCATGTTAATTTTAAAATTTTTAGCCGAAGAAGCTTTAATCACAATACTACACTTGTTGGATGTAAATAAGAACATAATATATAAGTTTAAATATGAAATCCGAAGAACCAAAAATACAAATCCATTGTAATCTGACAAATAAAAATATTATTTTTTTTATAAAAAAAAACACAGTACCGACCGTGACGAATAAATTCTCGTTATAGAGAATGTCACCGCCAGTAACTGTTTAATTTTTAACATATTTATACAATATAGTAATATACAACTTTAGTGGTAATAAACAGTCTCCACCAGTAACTGTTATTTTTTTTAAAACAACAACAACAAGACCCAATTCTTGCGCGGGGTATGGGGAGGTAAGCTGTAGATAGTCTTACCTCTACACAAAGGTAGAGAGACTGTTTCCATAGGGACCTCCGGCCACAAATGAGTGCAAGACGGAAAATGAGAAATGTTTAGAAAATCATACCTGTCTGCCGAGAATCTGAAAAGAAGAAATACCTGTCTACTGGGTCCGGCTACTATGCGGGTCGAACGTTTATCACTTATGCGTCCTACCGATATCTTAGAAACATGTTTGACAATTCAAATACAAATACAAATACGAAAACAATCGTATTGGACATATTAAACAACATAAAAGTAGCATACTAATACGTAACTATTATTTTTTTAACATATATGTAAACCAAACTAATACAATACACGATACAATATACCAACGACAACTATGTTTTCAAGTATGAGGCAAACTGTGTGTACTTTTTCAAAAAACACTTTAGTGGTTTTGAATTTTGATAGTTTGCAATATCTTTGCATAATGTAACAATCTCTTTTGACTCCTTCCCCATCACTTTCTAACCCTTCTGTTCCAAAAGGTTCCAAAAAAAAAGAGAAAAATGTATCTTACTCGTTACTCATACTACTGAACTGATAGAAGATATATTATCGTCGATACTATTTTAACTTATGTCATGATTCTGTCAAATTTAACAAACATGAATTTTGTATGGACGTCTATAGTGTCTACGCATTGTGGCGGTGAAATGGTAGGGGTGATAGGTCAAGTTTTGAAGTATGATAGTCAAATGCCTTAACAGTACGGGCTCTGCCCTTGAATTTAAAAATTCGTCGAAAGTATATCGAGTGACATCTCTAATGAAAAAGCATGAAATTTTAAGAACACTCATACAATTTTTATAATTTATCGATATACGGTTTTTGAGATATAAGATTTTGAATAAATTAAAGTAATAAAATGATTTATGGAGGAAAAAAAAATAAGTGGTTGAGATTTGAGGAGAGAATAGAAAATGAATGGTTGTGATTTAAGGGTATTATAGGTATATTAGGTAGAAATGTTTAAATTAGTTAATATAAAAGAGTGGTATATTAGGTATATCAAATCCTTAATTGAGATTTTAAAAAAAGACAAAATGTTTTATAAGATAATATTAGAAGTATTAGATTAGATATTAAAAGTATTAGATAATAGTTCCATCAATATTACAAAGTAAAGATTAGTGCATCAAGTCCTAATAAAACTTGTTCGTTTAGTACCTAACCCTCACATGTTCAAACCAAAAAATAACCAGTCCCATCATAGAGGATCCTGTTTAGCAATCAAAGAAAATAAAGTTATTAATTAGGCAGGGCCGTCTTTTAAAGATTTATGGGTCTTAGTCGAGCGAAAAAAAAGGACTTATCGGCTAAACGCAACAAATTATATATATATAATAAATATATATTTATATATATATATATATATATATATCAAGATAGGAAGTTTACATTATATGAGCTAAATGTTATATCAATAAACATAACAAAAAAGTTATTCTTACAGAAACTAAAAAAAAAAAATACAAAATCATACTAATGAATTAATATACTACAAATAATAAACAAGAAAGAAAAACATGGATGGAGTTTGCAATTAGTTTTTATCTACACAAAACAATAGAAAGAATTATAAAAAATCATCACCTATAAAATAAATGAAAGGTGAGGATAGTTGACAAATTGAAATTGTGTAAACTTTGACAGCATCGCTTAGACTTCGAAGAAGCAGACAAGTGACAATCCCTTCTTATTTTCCTTTATAATCCGCATATAAGTATTAATTATATATATATAACAATAAAAAATAAAAAATCGGGCCCCCTAAAAAACCGGACCTCGACCTGTCGTCCACTTTGCCCACCTTTTACACCGCCCCTGTAATTAGGTATTTGTATGACATAGATGACCTTGGATCGAAAATAATTAAAATGGCAAGGTTAAGAGGAAAATTTTGAATTATTAGATGGCTTATGTTAGGGGAGCCTAGAGGGTGTTCAAACCCGATTTCCGGCCTGAGCATAAATTTATAAAGGCATAAATTTTCGATTTTTTTTAAATAATATATATATAATGTATAATATGCTAAAAAATGTGTTATAAGTAAATAAATAATTACTATGGTATGTAATTCTAAACTTATCATCTCATTATGCATATATAATTTTTTTGTTATAATACTAGTTATCATTAATAAAAAAATTTGTTTATATACTTGAATTCTGTAAAAGTTAGCGACATTTTTTTCTTGGTTCGGCCGGAGTGTTTGAATTCCCAGAGCCGCCACTGGCTTATGCATCATCACGTCGTGTGTATAAATCGGTTGAATTAATCTATATGTTTGTTAATGTTGGGTATTTTTAGTTTAGTTCCCAATCTTTTAGTATAAGACTTCTTTAAAAAGAGGAAAAGGATTATATGACACTTGAATGGGCTAAATTGTTAACCAACTAGATTACTATTCAAAAATGTACAAACACGAAAGGAATTTAAAAATCATTAAAAGTTACATAACCTGCGTTTTAATGTTTCCTCTTCTAGGTTTTAAAGTTAGGAATCAGCATTTAATCACTAATTTGAAAAAGAATTAACTACTAAAGTACTAAGCTTTGTTTGTTAGAAAAATATATATATATATATATATACATTGTCAACTATTAAGTTTGGAATTGGCCGTATCAAACTAGTATTTTTTTGGTCGGTTTAGATGATTTAACAAAGCTTCATAATTGATATTCGATTCGATGTGTAAATTTGTGAGACCAAGGATATCATTGTTACCAATATTTTATGGTACTTGCACATGTCTAGTTTTAACTTAAAAGTAGGATTATATACGTCTCATTGTCTTAATGACTTTTTTCTCTAGAAGGAGGGAAGGACCTGTATATTAACTGTAGGCAATGTTTTTGCTTGTAGGGTTATTATACTTGTGGGCTTATGGCAATCATAGTTGTCAAACTCGTACGAGTCGGGTCAAAACAAGACGACTCAATAGGATGACTCGCTTTACTTTAGACTCGTAACATGACTCGTGTTGGTAAATACCCTGAAATCAAAACCAAAACACATTTACTTAAATCAAACCAAATCTGCAAAGTGCAAACTGAATCCGAACCCAAATTCGCCTGAAATGCCAAAAGGCCCAACCTAAATTCACGGAATACAATACGAAAACTCTCATTACATTTCCACGCCCATAATCCAATTGGATAACGCATAAACAAGCCAGAAAACATGCGGGGAAGTTTATTTAACTGTACAATATCTAGAAACAAACTAATTAACATTGTCCATTTATGTTGGTAAATATTACAAGTAATTTGTGTTAAGAACACATACATCAAACATAGATGAATAAATCATTCCTAAATTCAAAAATCACATGTCTGGGTATTTACACTAAGACTATGTGATATGAGGGGTTCTCTAGGCGTTTTAGGGCCGGAACGCCTCCAAAACGCCTGCTACATTGCCCCCGGTAGGCGTTCCGGACTAAAAAATGGGTGTGGACGGTTGGGCAAAACCGTAGACCAAAATTGGACTTTTTCCCCTTTCCAATGCCAAACGGCTACTTTTCTAATTATTGTTTATATTTTTGTTTTTTTTTCTTTTTCTTTTTATCCTCTATAACTCCATAGGAGCACTGACACATGGCGGAAGATGCCCATAGGGGCAAAGTTGACTCACCCCACACATTTTTGGAGAATGCCTTAGAATGCCTTGTTTGCTTATGTGCCGCCACATGACGGAAAACCCCCCATCCATGGAATGCCTCATACCACTTGCTCTAAACCACGAACACAAACCATTTCGAAAACTTTAGGAACCGTGATACTAGCTAGCCCATAAGAAATTCCGTAGCACGTATTTTAGCTGCACGCTAATTTGGTCAAACATACCCGTTTATTCTTCATTATTATATCATTAAAAGTGTTACTGTGTTACTTATTAGGATCATTCCCTATCATTACTTCTAACTTAAATATCGTTATTAGATAATAATAATAATGTTTAGTGTGGGAGGTATGTCTTGGTGTAGGTAATATGTAGACCGGCTCATTAGACAGGCTATAGAATTAATGGTCATGTGGCTTCCTAGGATCGGGTATTTGTTCACACGCTTGCTGTTTCTGACATTTTTCATTAAGCTAATCATGCTTTAGAATTACTCGTTTCGTTAATGTTGCTTCGTGATTGACTTTTCTTTTAAATATTTTTCCAATAATGGTATGTCTAACTTATGACAAACAAATACATGCATTATGAACTAGTTTAACCTGGTTATAACATGGTTTAAACTATGATTAATTGATTAGCATGTTTTAGTTATAAGTTATAACTAACTATACATTGCTCTATATTCTGATAAAATAATATATCAAGTACAGGACATGCCAATTGGATTTAATGGGATGACAATTCACCATAAATCGTTTTACAAAAGTAATAAATAAATAAGAATTATGAAGCAGACGAAATATAAGATTAATATTTTATAAGCAAAAAGCAAATCATAATGTTATTTTAGTCTCTATTAAAAGAAACAACCCTAGCTAATTCATTGATATGGATTATATTAACTTTGATTACAATTTAGTCCTTCTACCGAATACCTAATATTTAATCCAATTCAATCATACATCTATTTTATCCTTTTTTTTTACTATACAATGTTAATTACATATGAATGTTGAATTCTATTTACACAATGATTATATTTAAGGTGCAGCGTGTATTTACACGGGTAAGTAAGTTTATAATTCTCACCCATTTGCAATTTAATTTGAAATTGAATATGATAACCCAAAGTTAATGAATAACTAATATTTAAAATGATAGATGTGTGTCGTTTAACCCATGAATTTTGAGGTGTGAACTGTGTTCTATTGAAGATATACAGTGATATATTAATAGAACCTATTACCAAGATGATGCAAAAAATCTATGAAAAATGAGACAAGAGAAAAACAATATTTTTCTACAATTAACTTTTTTTTTTTTTATGAAAGGAATTTATATATTCATTTTAAACGAAACAAGAGTTTAAAGCTCACATGATAATAGTTGATCATCTCTAGTTATCATTTTTGTTATTATTATATTTATTTTTTGAAGTTGAAACCAATCATTGGTGGAAAAAGAAATCTCTAGCTTATCATGATTTTTCTTTTTCTTTTTGGTTTTTGTTACATGTAAAAATTCAATTTACGAAAGTCTTATTGAAGTTACTCCAATTTAATACCATGAATGAAGGGAAAATGGATCACATGGGTTAAGCCACAAAAGACATATGATGTGTCCACACCGATTACATGTGCACTGCTGCCGATTTCGTTGACCATTTAAATACCCATATATCCCCATTGTCCCATTCTACATTTCTCGGTTTCGTTGTATCTTCAAAGTGATTATTTTACATTCATAGGTGATCTGTAAAATATTTTTTTTAACCATATATTATTAAATATGATTCATTTAACTTAGATAATATTCAAGATCTTAATTATAATACGTTTTCAAACTAATTTTTCCCGCATTTAAAATTCAAATTGTTAAGTTTTATACACGTTACCCACAAAAAGTTTTACCGACAAAGGTTCAAAAACCACAGTGTCTCGAACTTTTTTGGTGGGTAAAATCGTCATAATCTCAAATTCTAAATTTAAAAAAATATATAATACTCACTTTTGATGCTATCTAAACTATTTCGCACCTTTCCACTTTTTACTTTTGACTCTATTTAAAAAGGCTCCAAACCACATTTTCGTACTCTATCATTTCCTTTTCTGTTTGTTATAACAAGGTTGTATAAAAGATTATTCGATAAGATCATGGGAATTTACTCAAAAACTAAATTTGGTATAAGGTTGTTTCCAACAGCTACGGCGAAGGGTGTTTTTTTTTATCCGTCGTGCCCGTTGGAGATTTGGCCCGAAATACATAATGAACATGCAAGGTGAATGAGTTCACATTTTGTAAGGCGAAATGAATGGATTTTAATGATTTTTGTTAAATTTCATTTTATCTTTAATTTTAATGGATATAACTGGATTAAAAAGTAGTTTTATAATGTTTAATGTCAAAAATGACAAGACAACTTTAAACAGTATCGTAAATGAGATTCAATTTCAAGAGTCTAATTTATAAACATACAAAGTAAAGTAAACAAAGTGAAAAAATTGGGTATCTGCTATTGTGAAGGACCACAATTGCTGTTGGTTTTTGCCTTGTGTTAGTGTCAACATTTGGTGGTCTTGCTGCCGTTAGGCGATGGTGGTGCACCGTGGACCTACCACTGTGGTGGTGCTAGTTCCAGTTGGTTATGGTCGGTGGTTGTAGTCTACACCTAACAAAACCAGAATTTTTAGTAGAAATATATAGAAATTAATTATTGAATGATTTTAGAATCATAAGAAGTTAAGAACGTCAGTGAATAAACGGCCCAATATTATATACGTATTTTTGACCATAAGACCGTTGGAGGCTAATAGAGTCTCTTCGATTTCACCATACTCACAAGATTTGAATGTTGTTATCATATCTTATGAGAAAAAATAAACGGGGTTCACTTCTCAACGAGGTTGGGGCTTTTTCTAAACGGTTGTTTAATTATGTGACCACGTGAATCGTCCACTCATCCCCTATATTATTTTTAGCAATAGCTACTTGATTTTTTTTTTTTTTTAATAAATTTGTATAGTATCAGCCATTATTATCACAAAACTTAAGTCCACTATGCAAAAATTGTGGGCTATGTATTTTTAAGAGCTCAAAGAAGTTGCTTGACTCCATCTAACATTTGGGCCGGTTTTGGTCCTATTTTACAACAAAAACACTGATACGTAGACATCCGATCCCATCACGGGCGGTTATGAGAACGTGAAGTGCTGTATCCAAACAGAAAAAGATTATTTTTTAAAAAATTGTTGAATTTGTGTTCCTTCAATAAACTCATAATTTATATTTTGTAGTTTGATACATTAATAAATGTTTCGCCGAATCAAAACTAAAAGGGCATGGTTAAAATATAGGGTATGTTACCACCTTCCCCAACCCCACAAGCCACAACTATATACCACGCTATGTATGTTGAGCAAGGTTTTATAAGGAAGCTCCTCATGAGGGCATCTCTTGACAAGTGGCAATCCACTTATCAATGGGCTTCCTCTCATTTTATTTTGGAGCAAAGCTTCTCAAAGGAAGCCCTTCTTGTGGGTCAAACCTGTATTTTTTTTTATTTTTTGTTTTATGTTTTGTTTAATAAAATTTTGTTTTTTACAATTTTTTACCCTTGAGTTTTTACGTTTGTAAAAAAGAATCATCAAAATTTTAATCAACCAAAAAGTTTGTGATTTTAATCCCATTGTAGACAAACTGTATATACGTGTGTAAGTATGCCGAATAGTCTTTGAAAACACAAACTTTGAAGTTCAATTACACTCCAAATCAACATGACATATAGGAGAAACACATGCATTTAAGATATGACACAATATAAAGTCAATGCTATCGACATATTCCAAGCTCAATGTACAAAGATATGACAATGTTGGACACCAATAAGCCAAGCTGTTGTAGCTGCTATATCATGACTAGGTGCAAATCAAAGTTGTTGTATCATGACCAAGATACAACAAACTTGTAACTGATTCAACGGCCACTGCAACATGTTACAAATTGAAACCGACATGAACATCTTGATAAGAAATCATAACGCATAATAATCCACATGAACATCTTGATAATCATCAGATAGAAAGGGACTATATGTCTATATTGAACATCAAATTGTTATTACACCTAGATAGTCATTTCGTTCGGCCTCCTCCCGTCGCCTATCAATAACAACCCTACGATGAAATCCCCTTGGTAGTGGTTTTTCATCTTCATTTTCGGCCACAACACGTCTAACTAAGTTAATGGCTAAAACTACCGCACTTTCGACGGCATCATCATATTCGTCGGAGCCTATAGAATTAAAAGAAGATGACGATGATGAAGATGGGGAAGAAATATCATTGGGATCCATAGATGAAAGGTAAGGTGAATAATTGTGTATAAATTGTATAAAAATTTGTAAGAAAGATAAATAGATAGATAGTTGTGAAAATATGGTTGTGAAATATTAAATATGTGTATATATAGGAAATAAGAGGGGTTAAAGTGAAAAAAAAAACATCAAAAAACATAGATATAGCTGTTTGGAATCTGCTACTTTTGACAACGTCTCTTTTTTAAAACGCCTTGGAATACGTGCCTGGAGGGTTTTTTTTAATCATAAAGCCCCTTGGGGCAATGTGCATAGCTTCTTTGGGTTTTATAGGGCTTCTTATAGCAAAAAAAATTAAAAAAAAATACCTTACTCCAAAAAGCCTAACAAAACTAATGTGTATAGTTGTATACAACAAATTCAGCCCTTCAAATAAACACTTTTACGTGTATCACAACTGTTTTTTGACAAAGTTTTAGCAATGACGTTTGGCAGAAATGCACGTGGGTGACTTTGGTCCTGGCCCCCCCTAAAGTTCGATTTATATACACTATTTTGAAATCATTTAACATATGATGGTTTAGATCAGCCTGTTAGCTTTTAAAATTTAAGGGTACTTGTAGTTGAGATTGTTAGTTCGATTCTCTCGTTCTGCAGTTTTGTTTTATTTATATCACTTTTTACTTTTCATTTGTAGGTGAAAGTGTAAGTGTTAGACTTATAATCTACTTAATCTATCTACATGTTTGTTAAGTATGACTATTAAAAATTTACCCAGTAACCTACATACATATACTTTAGAACTATAATTTTGATTTTTATTTTGAACGGCAGAAAATTATATATTAATATAAATATAAGGACAACTTAGTAAGGTACTAGTTGTTCGAAAGTACAATTACACAAACAATCTAAAAATCAACAATCGAAATAACAAAAACTCATTAGACCACCAATAATGGATTTTTGATCCACTTGTCTCAGGATAGGATTTTCTTCTTCTGTCTCTGTTTGTACCAATGATAAGATGCACTGATGATCATATCCGTTAGTGGGTTCGCCCTCTTTTTATAAGATTGAAATACAATCTCATTTCTAAACTTCCACAACTGCCACCAGGTAGCAAAAACAACGATTACAATGACAGCCCTTTTAGAAGAATTTAGGTGGAGCCGATCAATTGCTTCCAAAATCTCAAGAGGGGGAAGGTGGAATGGCAGAATAATGTCAAGCCATTTTGATATCGCGGTCCAAGTTACTTTAGCAATATTACACGTAGTAAAAGTGTGATGTGTGTTCTAAACCCCTATGAAGCAAAAAGGACAAATGATAGATATATGGTTAATACCACGAAACCACAAGTTAAAGCGAGTAGGTAACCTATCTTTGAGCAATCTCCACACATGGATGTTGACCTTTCGGGGGGCAATCTTGTTCCATCTAGTTGAGACAAAATGGCTAGGGAGAGTATGATGATCCAGGTGTTTACGCAACTATAATTTTGATTTGAGAAATTATCACAAATCGTTCCTGTGGTTTGCTCGATTCGCATTTTCGTCCTTGTGCTTTTTTTTTTTTTTTTTTTATCATTAGGTGTCCCTGTACTTTTCATTTTTATTGCCAGACGTCCCCGCAACTAATATCCGTCAAAAAAGCTCCATTGTGTGAGGGTATAATTGTCTAGCCCAACTAAATATACAGCCACAGGGACGTTTCGATAGACATATATATACCCTAAGTTTCTTTTACCCCAAAAGATTATTTACAAATCACAACCTGTTTTCTTTCATTGTTTTATGTATCCAATCACACTTAATTCTTTCACCACCATATATCATTTTTACACCAATATGAATGTAGAAAAAGAAAAACGGGCAGCCATGCTTTTACATCTACACCGTCTTTAATTCTTTATATCCCCAAGTTGTACTCTTCATGATATATAACAGAATATATATATATATATATAAATTTTCAATATAAAAGTTATAGATAAATTTATTTAGACCTCCTTACGAAACAAAGAATTTCCCGTGAAATTGAGAAGCCCGCTGGAATACAGTGAAGATATGACGGCGCACGACAGCCCTGGTGGATAAGGGTGAGGAGAGAATAGCCTGAGAGACTGGTGGTTGTGATTGTTAATTATTAAAAGGGGTGATTCTATGGTTGAACAACGGCGGTGGTGGTTGAACATAGAAGTTCGAACAGCGGTGGTGGCATAGTGGTTGGCTTCGGTGACTCAATGGTGGTGGCATTTCTTATGTTTTGCAGCTTCAATGGTGAAAAATTCTCCCCTATTCCTACATCCCCATGACATGAATCTTGATTTTTGATTGATTTTCTTAATGTTTTTTAATGGTTGATTTCGATATGTTCTTTATAGGAATTCAATTGTGTTTTTGTAAAATTTTGATGTTTTAGATCTAATGGTGTGATTTTTGAGTTGTGGATCTTGAGATATAGATATTACATGTAGATAAATTTCTACATATGTGTGGTTAAACATATCACACATATATGTCTGATTGTGTGTGGTGGTGGTGGTTTTAAATATATACAGTACAACAGAGTCAAAAGCATATAGATAGATTTAGAGGAATGTGGTGGAAAAAGACCAATGTACCATCATGTGCATTGCATGTGAGGGGCTTGACGGAGGAAAATTAACAGACGTTAGGGTTAGGGACGTTTGACAATGAAAATGAAAAGTACAGGGACACCTAATGATAAAAAAAAGCACAGGGACTAAAATGCGAATCGAGCAAACCACAGGGACAATTTGTGACAATTTCTCTTTTGATTTTAAAAGAATTGTTACACACTATATTTAATAATCACTTTATGGTTACTAAGATTTACTATTTATACACCTATATACCTTTGCTTAACACGGTGTTAATTAAAGCTTTGATATTCTATGCTAAATAAGTCTAGCTTGAGATCACTTAACTTAATATATATGTTAATGAAGAATTTATTTACGCTTCGTAATGAGTATATATTTTGTATGATTGATCAAAGTTCATATACTTCGTGTCACATTTCTAAATTTTCTTGTCATAATCGAATGAAAACATGTAAAGTTCTATTTTTTCTTGAAAAATAATAGAAATTAATAAATTCTATAATTAAACTTGCCCCCTCAAAAAGTTTGTTCAAGTTCCGCCACTGTCCCCATCACCTACTCTGAAAGGGAGAAGGGCTATTAGGCTATGGGGAGTAATGGGTTATTAGAACCCCATTTTTTCCTTAAAATGTGACATGTGGAGTTCTTTATAAAATGGGGGTTCTCCTTAGAGTGAGGGGTTCTTCTTTATAAAATCAAAAAGTAACTGTTGGGGTGGGAAGTATACGTTGGGGCTCTCATGGTCAAAGATGGAACACTCGTTCCATTTCAAACGAACCAACGATTTTATGCAAGTGGAACGCCCCTAGAGTAGTATGTTGGGCATTCCAGTTACTTTTTAGGCGTGCCAAAGGTAACAAAAGCTTCACTCCTGAAAGCCTTATTAGGCTCTTCCATGAGGTGTGTTGCCCGTCATTTTTATCATTTCACTATCACGTAAACATATTTAAACTAACATATTTCTGCCAATAGCAAATCATCACTTCCTACATCTATTTATTTTAAACACGCACATATTTATATAAAAGGACCTCACTCAACAATAGCGAGGCATATTGATTTGTCGGTTAAGTGACACAAAAACTGACGAGTCAACCGATGAGGCGGTACCCAAACTACCTATAGTGTCACTTTTGTAACATGACGAACGAAAGACGGTGGCAGGATTCTAGTGCGTGTAAATCACAAAGTCATCAGTACTTAGCAAGGTTAAAAATTATAATTTTTATGACGATCAAGTTTAATATAATTTGGTATAAATGACACGTTAATATGAAAGTTAAACAATACTGCCAAGTGCCAAAGGAGAGTAACGAGAAGAAGTTTTTGCCTCAGACAAAGGGTATATGTTTAGATCAACCAACTTTCAAGTATGACAGCAGTGTCACTTAGCATCATTGATATTTCCATATTTTGAAGTTGGTCAAAGAGCAAAATGACAATGATGACGAGGATAAGACAGTGTGAAACTAAATGAAAATCATCAAAACCAACAGCGATAATTCTTGTCATAAAAAAAATAAGAAACTTTCAGTTGTGTATATAGTTTAGTAAAGTTGTCATGTAGTACAACCCCGACACATCAACCACATGGTCTTCGCAATACGACTAACTAGTGTTAGAAGCATGGGGTAAAACAATTCTATTGTAGCATAGCAATATCGTCATTCACAGAAAACCTGATTGAATCTGGACCCCCAAAGCTTTTCATGTTCTCCTCAAAAAACCGTTTTTCTATACTGTGCTCACAAAGGGTGCTCATTGGAAATATAACATATAACAAGTCCATTATCTCACAGCCTCTGGTGCAGAGTTGCAATAAGGTGTGTGTAAACACACCAACTTAGTAGACATTAAGCACACGGTTGCAAAACCTACACCTGCCATAACACCCACTGTGCTTTTTCGTGTATCTAACCTCATTGCCCTTCTAAGCATGCTCCAAAAACATGGGATCAAACCGCCACAAGCAAACACCAACAAATGGTCCAAACCACTATAATCAATCCCAGCAAGTATAGCTCCAATGGCTGAAACAGGACCCACAATCCCAATCAACCCAGACCCGGCCAAAGACCCGTACCAACTATCAGTTGCTCCAAAAATGCAGCTTGCAACAGCCACCCCACGAGTGAGCCCGTGAAGGGAAACCGGTAGGACCATGTGCCGACCAAAGCCATAAGCTTTTGGTGCAGCCACTCCTAATGCGAGCCCTTCAGCTAGAGCATGTAGTGCCACTGTTAGACATGATAGTATTGAGTGTAGGGTAGGAACACTCATTGTGAAACCAGTTGCATCTAAGGTATTTGCAGATGTTTTTTTACGGGTGGTGAGTTTGGTGAAGGTGGTAGTTGAGATGTGTGTGAATGAAGAACCCGAAGTGAGAAGAATTATAAGAGTAAAAAATGACATTTTGGAAGAGAATAGTAATTGAAGTGGTCTCCATGCACCCAAAACAAAGGCGATACCAGATGCAATGCCAGTGAGAAGAGCATGTTGAAGATGGAAGGCGAGAGCAAAGGCGACAAGAATGTTGCCACCTAGTAAGGGACCGAGACCAAAAAGCAAGGAAACCAGGAAGCCAGACGCGCCTTCTGAACTACATCCAAGAAAATATAGTCAGAAATGAGTACATTAGCTAATCTTTAAAATGCAATAGCAAAATGATAATATCAAGGAAAAGAAAAGAAGTAAATGATCAAGTTTAGCTACTAATATTGCTAGAGACCGCCGTTCTAAAAAAAAAAGTATATATATTGCTGGAGACCATAGGGTCATTATGCATATCTTAAAATGTAATTTATAATTTTACTTCACAAGTCAGCACAAAATGAAGACTAGAAGAATGTGTACTTGAGGGAGTGTAAGCTAATGGTAGGTGATACTGGTACCACTACTTTTGAAACCACAGTTGTGCATCAATTATTTGTACAGTCAGCTTGCAATGTGGTAAATTTATCAAAAATTGTGGCACGAATATCACTACTCTAAACTAATAGGTTAGTCTTAAATTGATAATTAGTGTAGTGTAGCAAGTAGAGGTTTACTGACAATCCACTTAGTAAAACAGAAACAAAGATTAAAATAAAAACATAAGGATTTATGTGGTTCAATGAACATGTGCATGCATGGTTCGAGCAACCACATTCCATTACAAGTGTTGAGTCGTTCAAGGGTCAACGTGAAAGACACCAAAGTGATATATAACCCTAAGCTTTATTTAGATTAGGTCACAAAAATTTGGGTCAACGCCTCTAAATTTCAGATCAACTTGGATTAATGAAACAGAGTGGAATATATATTTTCAAGCTTACACATTTGAAATTTGATGTACTCAAATTAAATTGATCACAAGGATGACTAGTTTTTTCAGAATAAAGTAGGCCTTTTTTACGAAGACATGTCTATCTAACTGCATCATCTTCTAGTAATAGCTATTCCTTACTAAGATCATTAAAAACCTAAACTAAATATCACATTCTTTTATTGTTGTATAGATTAATCCAGTAAGACAAAGTTATCTTGAAATTGGTTTATAGATTCAACCATAGTAAAATACAAAACAGTTAACTATAGAGAGTAGGAGTAAGAGCTTTTGTATGATGCGTCTCAAAAGCATGTAACCTATGGCATATCACATTATTAACCAAAAGTAACTTACTTGTAATTGAGCCCGAAATTTTGGAACATAACACCAAGAGCTTGCATAAAGGCAACTGAAAGCGTAGCTGCAGAGGCAACATGAGATGGAGAAGCTTCCTGAAGAAAATAGAAGATACCATACAGCATTTCAGGATATGAAGTGCGCTTTACTTTAATCAAAAAGAAGAAACCCAAAAGATTGTGATAATATTACTCCGTATAATGCACAACTTATTAGTTATAGCCATATATATATGTTTCTCATTACTTGCCTATTTCATTTTTAATTTCTGTTTCTTTCTAATTTCGATACTAAACCCCAAATTAAAATCTTCGATTACTTTAATACCTTAAACGCATCTGGAAGAACCTCAGCCACAACCATCCAGATCATACACCCTGCTGCAAATCCCGTACAAAATGGCAGCATTTTGTTAAATGCATCCGCACATATAAAAGAGGGTACTGCTACAATCGGCTGGAAAAACATGGACAATTAAAGATATCCTAAGAACAGATTTTACAAATTTATAGAAACTGTTATGGCCTTTTACTATCTAAAAACAGGCGGGATACCAATTGCAAAAGAATACCTGGGGTAAAGATGTAATTACACTCCATAACATAGCATTCTGTGGTGAAACTCCCCTTGATGCAAGAACCATACTAACAGCTAAGCCTTCTGGTATATTATGAACAGCAATAGCTAACGTTATCAAAAGACCCTGCGAAAGACCCTTTGATCCAGCAAAAGACACACCAACTCCAGAACCTTCCCCAAAGGAATGTAGAGTCATGATCCCAATTACGAGAATAACCTTAGTTGCATCTGCTCCTTTTATGTCCAACATACTGACCTCACCATAATACTCAAGAAACTAGGCCATAAAAACAATTCGTCAAACATGAGACCCCAAGCAAAACATGTACATGCTAAAAAAAATGTAACAAAATATAAAGCACTATTACGAGAAGGTGCTGGGGATCACATATTTTTAATGTACTTCAAAGAAAAAGTGCATATGAAACTAACATCAACGCAACAGCTTAAAAAAGGTTTTTTTTTCCCTTGCTATGAGCTAAAATGTGTCAGTGTCACCAGCTTATTTTGTCCAAACACCAAGACTGCATTTCGGATTTTCAAAAACACAATAAGTCATAAGCATTTTAAAGGATATAATCCAGAAAACCCCCATCTAAAAGCCTGTGTTTGTTCAATCGATCAGATTAATTGAATGATCTTGCCAAGAATATTGTTATGAGGTTTAGTACTATTCCATATCGATCAAGGTATAGAAAGCTAAGAGAGTATATATTCCTACCATAATGAGAAGGATAAAACAAGTCGTCCATTAATCTTGAAACATTAAATATGCACCTCAGACCTTATTTAACCCTTATTTAGTAACAAACTGACCACATAAACTTCTAAAGTATAGAACTAGGGTTATCTAAAAATGAAAGTACATTTTTTGCCGTAAGAATAGCCGGATGAACTTCAAAATTTAGTTTATTCTTGGAAAAAGTCAAGAGCTATCATTTTTTGTCACTTGTCAAGATTTTCCTTTATTTAGAATTTTGATACTTATATAAAGTATGTTACTAAACTAAATGTATCAAAGAAACTTTGGGAGTTTAATATAGAGACCATGGTATAACTAGCAGTAGAAGAAAATGACAGATATATATAAGTAGATGAGAAAGATACCTTTTTACATAGCAATATAAAAATGCCACCCGACAAAATCCCCATGACAACCCAATTGCCACTACCATGATCTCTCCCTTCTTGTATTAAATCAAAGCTAGCTGCTAACATCACCCCGGCAGCCATCCCATTGCATATCCCTTCCCACTGAGCATCAATTTCCACAAAAAAGAATGGCAACGCACCCAAACCAGTTGCAGCAGCCATAGCCATAGTAAACAAAGCAACAGTAGTCACTGAAACCCTGCTGTTTCCACCCTTCTTCCCGTTAAGTTCATCGGTATTTGTATCAGAGTTGAAAACTTCTCCTAAATTAGTACCATCTATAACACTTCCAATCGTCTCCTTCAATGGAGCAGTTATTAACCTCTGTGAAGTACTATTTTCTAGCTCTGCAGTTACAGAACTATATTGGCCTAATACAAAAAGAAAAATTAACAAGATTTGTTTAAATCCCAAACCCATTCTGATATTCATATACACATCCATCCTTCTCTTTTCTTTTCTCCGGAAGGCAATATACACACCCTCTGTATCCAAATCTCACCACAAAAACTTCATATTTATAATCCCCAAACGCAGACAGGCAAAAGGTCTTCTATAACCAACATTACCCTAATCCCTATAGAAACCGACTTCAAAAGCCCTGGTCTCATGTACTATCAATACACTGTATTTTAATACCCTTCTTTAACAGAAAACCACAAACGGAAAATGCACAACAAGAAAGTAAGGCTAAAGCAGACTTCTCGTTTTAGAAATATATATATATATATATATATTGACAAATCTGCAGAATCCTTCACAGATGATTGCGCTTGCGTGTACCTCACCTGTAATCTAAATCAAAATGATATAACTAAAGGTTTGCATATATTACGTGATAACCGTAAACTAACACGTAAAGCCAATGACTTTCCCACACCAAGTCAACCCTATCATAGAACATGTGCTACGCTACACATATATAATTACAAGCAATCAAATTTCAAAACTTTACGATCATTTCATTTTAGCATGCGTCAATATTGTATGTATCCAAAACTCTCATATGAACTTCCAATTCATTGTTATTATAAGTATACAACCACTTATATACATTGTAAACCGCCTAAGTGATCCACACGTCAGCTAAAATACCCGTTACGCAACAAAGACGTAACCATACACAAACAAAACCAATCAATCAAAAAAGTTTGACACACGCAATACAACAATACATGTTCCGAGAATCGAATACATACAATAACAACACGGCCGAGCCAAACTTAACTAATTTTTGATCATAATCAGCAAAGTATGTTCCAAAATTCACAATTATAGTTAGATCAAAAATAATAGTACTTATATTTAAATTTAAAATGGATATTCAACCTGTTAATTTCTTAAACTAGTATACTAAATTATGTAAAATAAATCAACCAGATAAACTAGTATTATCTCCAAAAGGCACTACTTACATTAAGTTCGGTGGATGAAATTAAAAAAACAAAACTTGATTAAAACCCTAATTAGTGAAATTAAGATGATCAAACCTGTTAATTGAAGAAATCGGGAGTGATTAAAAGATAATCAAGACTTTTTAAGAAGATATATAGATACAGATAGATATATAGATTGTGTTATGTAACGGATTTAAGAGAAAGAGCAGTGATGACGGAAGGTAAAGATTCTGGTCATGGGGTTGTATTGACAAAAGCCGCGGTTTAACGCCCCCCATGTGCCCCCTGTTTTCTTTCCTATTTTCCTTTTTAGCCCTTTTACCCATTTTGACCATATGATACAATCCGTAAACGTCAACGGGTTTGGTTTATTTTGTTCAGATTATACAAAAGAAAAGTTTTAAATTCAGAGGTATGTGATTTAATCCGGATATTTTTCGACTACGTTATAAATGTATATTTATATTGTGACTATTTATGTACATAACCTTTAATCTCATTTATTGTTATAAGGTTCCTAAAGCCCTATGAATAGTGACATTGTATTAGAGATATCTCAATATAATATAAGAACTCTCTTACCCTTCCTACTTTCTTATGTCATTATAATCTTTGTTAGTTATTGTTATCCAATACGTTATCAGCACGACTTGCTCTTCAAGTAAGATTGCACTATCCAAAGGTATAGCATATAGTCTAATTAATCATAATTTCTTAATCTTTCATGCATGATCCGTATCATAATTCATATGATATTGGGTTGTGCTAGAAAGTTTTTGATCTTTTATTCTACTAATATATAATCCATATTGTAATTCATATGATATCGGGTTATATTACGTGATAACATATTGATTCTAATTACATATATCAATATAGACAGAAGGATGTGAACATATTATATCTAATGATGTGCTTGCTTTATCACATAATGGACAAAATTAGTTTTCTAAATCAATACCATTTTTAATCAGACGCTTGGTCATTTTAGTACCCTACTCATGCTATTACGTTACATGTTTTATTATTTATTGGTTTATATAATTTATAAAAGGGAAAGAAAAAGTCTTTTTGCTGTTTTTTTTTTCTTAATTTTAGTTGTGGGTAATCATGAATAACAATGTGATTTTTTAGAATTTGTATAGATTTTTTAATCGACCTCTTGAGTTCTCTCTTAAAAGATAATAAATAAATAAATAAATAAATAAGATGATGATGGGATAATTAAGAGATCAACTTGTTTTATATGGTTCACTACTCAACAGCTAATTAATATTATCTAAAACTCTCATATATATGTTATAGTAATTTGAAAGATGCGTACTTGTTTTTACAGTTTACATTGTGAAATTCCATATTTGGTTTAGATGTATCTATATTACGTTTAGTTAATATCTTGAATATTGGATAAGGCTAAACATTCACTTGTTATTTTCACAGTATCCATCATGTTAAATAATCATTTTCCTCAAGATATAATATTAGTGTATATTAACCCATGTGTGTTTATTTAGTATAGTTAATCATGTCGAACCTTGTAAAGCTTGAGTTTGCGGCATTAGATATCACTGGAAAAAATTATTTATCATGGGTATTGGATGCCGAAATCCATTTGGATGTTAACAATCTTGGGGATACAATTAAAGAAGAAAATACGACTAGTGCCCAAGATAAAGCAAAGGCGATGATATTTTTACGCCATCATATCCATGAGTTATTGAAAAATGAATACCTCACTGTGAAAGACCCACTTGTCCTATGGACCAATTTGAAGTCGAGGTATGACCACCAAAAATCAGTGATATTGCCAAATGCTCGTCATGAATGGCACAGTTTAGAATCACATCACAAATGAATTTATGTGGTGCTGATATTACTGATGAGGATATGTTGGAAAAAATATTTTCCACCTTTCAATGCCTCAAACATTGTCTTGCAACAACAATATCGTGAAAAGGGCTTTACCAAATATAATGAATTAATATCATGTTTACTTGTGGCCGAGCAAAATAATGAACTCTTAATGAAAAACCACGAGGCCCGTCCGGTTGGTGCAGCCCCATTCCCTGAAGCGAATGTGGCAACATATAATGGCCAAGGACGTGGTCGTAGCCATTATCGTGGTCGTGGTCGTGGACGTGGGCGTGGATATGGAGGAAATTATCAAGGTATTCAATTCAAAAACAAGGGAACCCACCAAAAGTTGTGATGACAAAGGGAAAAAGAAAAATGGAGCCCCATCAAATACATGCTATCGATGTGGAGGCAACAACCATTGGGCTCGTACATGTCGCACACCTAAACACTTGGTGGAACTTTGTAAACAATCAATCAAAGACAAAGGAAAAAGGGATAAAGTCAAATTTCACATACGAAGATGGAAGTGTTGATGCTCCCAAAGAAAACACTAATGCAACTAATCTGGATTATAATGATTTCCTTATCGAGCAAGCTAATTTTGATTTTGGTGATGTCATGGCTGTTACAACCCATTTGGATGCCTCCAACTTTTCCCTTAATATGGATGATTAGAATTTATGCTATGTTATTTTCTTTTATGTTTTGTTAAGACATTCTCGTTTGAGATTTGTCATGTCTTGTCTTGAAAACTTGGAACATGTTATGGAATAATTTTTTTTTCTTATTACTCATATATCTTTTATTTATGGAACTTTATTTTTCTTTTGAAGCACATGGAGTATTTAACTAATGGAGAAGATGAATGTCTTATTGACAGTGCTTCTACACATACAATTCTAAAGAAAAAAAGATATTTTTCTAATTTATCTTTGAAAGAGGCAAATGTTGGTATTATATCTGGAAAATCCAAATTAATTGAAGGTTTTGGAGAAGCTTATATTGTTCTACAAAATGAAACTCCACTTAAAATTAACAATGCATTATTTTCTTCATTATCTCAAAGAAACCTAATAAGCTTTAAAGATATTCTTCAAAATGGATATCATCTTGAGACTACTTGTGAAAATGATGATAAGTACCTTCAAATTACAAATGTGATTTCGGGTAAAAAGCATGTGTTAGAAAAATTACCCGCACTTGCCTCGGGTTTGTATTGTACTAAAATTAGTGTAGTTGAATCAAACGCGGTCATAAACCAGAAGTTTATGGACCAAGAAAACTTTATCATTTGGCATGACCGGCTAGGCCATCCCGGATCAGTTATGATGCGAAAAATTATTGAAAATTCATGTGGACATTCTTTGAAGAACCAGAAGATTCTTCAGTCCAAAGACATTACATGTGTCGCATGCTCACATGGGAAGTTAATTACCCGACCATCACCAGTCAAGGTGGGGACAAAATCTTTGAGTTTTTTAGAAAGAATACATGGGGATATATGTGGACCTATACACCCCTCTAGCGGACCATTTAGATACTTTATGGTCCTAATGCATCAACCAGATGGTCACATGTATGCTTACTATCAAGTCGTAATATGGCATTTGCACGACTACTAGCTCAATTGATAAAGCTGAAAGCACAATTCCCGGATTACCCCATCAAGAAAATTCGGTTAGACAATGCTGGTGAATTTACATCCCAATCATTTAACGATTATTGCATGTCTATTGGGATAACTGTAGAGCATCCTGTACCTCATGTACATACACAAAATGGACTCGCTGAATCACTTATCAAGCGAATCCAAATGGTTGCAAGGCCAATGATTATGAAATCAAAACTACCAGTAACTGCTTGGGGGCATGCAGTTTTACATGCAGCAACACTAATTCGCATCAGGCCAACGAGTTACCATACCTCCTCCCCGTTAAAGTTGGTTTTTGGTCAGGAATAAGATATTTCCCATTTAAGGATCTTTGGTTGTGGTGTATATGTTCCTATCGCTCCACCACAACGCACAAAGATGGGACCTCAAAGAATGTTAGGGATATATGTTGTATCAATCACGATCAATCATTAAGTATTTAGAGCCATCAACAGGTGATTTGTTTATGGCTCGATTTGCTGATTGTCATTTTCTTGAATCAACTTTCCCAACATTTGGGGGAGATGAAAAGCAGCTGAAAAATAACAATATAACTTGGAGTGAATTATCATTATCTCATCTTGATCCTCGAACTAAACAGTGTGAACTAGAAGTTAAAAGGATAATTCATTTACAAGGATTAGCAAATCAATTACCAGACGCATTCACTGACCCAAAGAAAGTGACCAAGTCACATATACCAGTTGCCAATGCTCCAATGAAAATAAGTGTCCCAGAAGGACAACCACGTGTTGGTAATGAGTTAAAACCACGTCTCAAACGTGGTAGACCAATCTGTTCCAAAGATAAAAATCCTTGAAAGAAGAAAGGAGCAAATAATGTCGATGGTCAAGTCGAGGTAATGTTAACACCGGAAAAGGAGTCTCTTGGAGAGACACTAGACATGATGGTTCCCGAAGAACCTCAGGTACCTGAAAATGAAGAGATCTTAATAAATTATATCATGTCTAGAAAGGTATGGAATCAAAATGAAATCGACGTCGATGATAGTTTTTCATATAATGTAGCGCTAGAAGTAATGGAAAACAATGAGGATCAAAAACCAAAATCTGTTAATGAATGTAAAAAAAAATGATTGGCCAAAATGGAAAGACGGAATCAAGGCAGAATTAGATTCCCTAAATAAACGAGAAGTTTTTGGACCGGTGGTCCATACACCTCAAGGTGTAAATCTTATCGGCTATAAATGGGTCTTTGTACGAAAGCGTAATGAGAAAAATGAAATTGTCCGATACAAGGCAAGATTGGTAGCACAAGGATTCTCACAAAGACTTAGGATTGATTATGAGGAGACATATTCTCCAGTGGTGGATGCGACAACTTTCCGTTATCTTATTAGTCTGGTAATACGAGAAGGGATTGATCTGCGTCTAATGGATGTTGTAACAGCCTATCTCTACGGCTCACTTGATACCGATATTTATATGAAACTCCCTGAAGGGTTCAAATTGCCAAATTCATGTAAATCAAGTTCTCGAGAACAACTTTCAATTAAATTAAATAAATCATTATATGGGCTGAAACAATCTAGGCGTATGTGGTATAATCGCCTTAGTAAGTATTTATTGAAAGAAGGTTACAAAAATGATTCAGTATGCCCGTGTATCTTCATGAAAAGGTCAAGTTCAGAATATGTGATAATTGCCGTATATGTTGACGACTTGAACATAATTGGAACTCCGGGGGAGCTTCAAAGGGCGGTTGAATATTTAAAAAGGGAATTTGAAATGAAAGACCTAGGAAAGACGAAATTTTGTCTCGGGTTACAAATTGAACATCTCAAGGGTGGAATCCTTGTGCATCAAGAAACATATGCAGAGAAAGTACTCAAAAGATTTTACATGGAAAAATCATATCCCTTGAGTACCCCAATGGTTGTAAGGTCGCTTGATGTTGAGAAAGACCAATTGGTGCAATTGGTGCACTAATGTTTCTTTCTAGCCATACGCGACCAGATATATCATTTTCGGTAAACTTATTGGCAAGATATAGTTCATGCCCAACAAGGAGGCATTGGAATGGGGTAAAACAAATTTTTCGATATCTTCAATGTACAAAAGATATAGGTTTGTATTTTACAAACCAATCGAAAACAAGTTTGGTTGGTTATGCAGATGCAGGATATTTATCTGATCCTCACAATGGACGATCTCAAACTGGATATTTATTTACATGTGGAGGTACCACAATTTCATGGCGTTCTGTAAAGCAAACAATCACAGCCACATCATCAAACCATGCAGAATTATTGGCGATTCATGAAGCTAGTCGAGAATGTGTTTGGTTAAGGGCTATAATACAACACATTCGTGAGTCTTGTGGCATATCTTCGAGAGATGAAGGACCGACAATTTTACACGAAGACAACGCAGCATGCATTGCACAACTGAAGGAAGGGTACATCAAAGGTGATAGAACAAAGCACATTTCACCAAAGTTCTTCTTCACACATGATTTGCAAAAGAATGGAGATATTAGCGTCCAACAAATCCGTTCCAGCGAAAATTTGGCAGACTTGTTTACCAAATCACTTCCGACCTCTACATTCAAGAAGTTGGTGCATGGGATTGGGATGCGTCGACTCAAGGAGCTTATCTGATTGTCATCAAGGGGAGAAAATACGCGCCACACTCTTTTTCCCTTAGCAAGGTTTTGTCCCACTGGGTTTTCCTTGCAAGGTTTTTAACGAGGTAGCATCATGCGTATGAAATGGATAGTCAAAGGGGAGTGTTATAAATGTATATTTATATTGTGACTATCCATGTACATAACCTTTAATCTC
Organism: Erigeron canadensis; assembly: GCF_010389155.1. NCBI lineage: Eukaryota > Viridiplantae > Streptophyta > Magnoliopsida > Asterales > Asteraceae > Erigeron > Erigeron canadensis. Next base: position 22,618,082 of record NC_057769.1, read on the forward strand.
ATTTATTGTTATAAGGTTCCGAGAGCCCTATAAATAGTGACATTGTATTAGAGATATCTTAATATAATATAAGAACTCTCTTACTTTTCCTACTTTCTTATGTCTTTATAATCTTTGTTAGTTATTGTTATCTAATAGACTACTTTTAATCTAAAGTTTTTTACTGAGGTTTGAAAAATGATACATTCACTTCAATCCGAAAGAAAACTACAAGAGTATTAACATAATTTACATTTTCTGAAAAAAGAGAAAAAAAAAATACTAGTATACAACAACAACAATAATAATACCCGATCCAAATAGGGGTATGGAGAGATAAGATGTAGACAGTCTTGTCTCTACCAATAGTAAAGTGAGCATAAGGACTTCCAGCCAAACGATGGAAGAAAAAGTAGAATGTAAGAGGAAAATGATCATACTTGACGGCACCGAGTATCGCATGATTATATTAAAAATGAATTAAAGTGACAAAAACACACAGCATGATAAACATATCGAACAAAACACAACATATAAGAACTCATTTGAAGATACTAAAAAGTAACTTAAACATATAAAAGTAACATAAAACGTAGCATAAAGCCAAGTATGTTGGACCAGAGCAACAATCAAGGGTGACATGTACAAAACTCCCTTTTCCCACCCTAGAAAGTCATAGGAACAAATAAGAAAGGTATCATGCATAACATACATACATATAAGTAGATATTACGGAAAAGGTATAATGTACGACAAACCCATATAAGATAACGGATACTACCCCACTTATGTTACAAAGTAGCTTTGGCCCCCTAGCTGGTAAGAAACTAGAAAAGTACAATGTATTGAGAATTGCAATTGTAAAAATTCAACGACTAAAAAGAAACTGCTACTTTCAACTCCAACAAATACGCGTAACTTTTAAAAAATAATCATCGAATAGATCGAATATTATGAAATAGATGGAAAACGAAACATGACCATAACAGTTTTGGCTACACTGTCACATTGAGTGGTGGCATAGCGAAGAAAATATTTACGGTTGTGGAACCGCAATTTGGAACTGACAAGACCTCAATGTTGGAACCACGTTAGTGTAACCGTCACTGATCATGTGTCATTCCTGATATGATAATTGACGATAACTGAAATCCCTATGTCTAGTAAATATATAATGAGCGTATTTACTCTTAAAGACGTAATATAGGGTTTCCCATTAGATGATTGGAACTATGAGGACTAATGTTACACACATTAAACACCAGAGGGGTTGAATGTGTAAATACTCTCATTATAAATAGAGAGTCATTAACCCTAAATTAGGTTAATGGAGAATCACATAAACACACCCAAATCCCTCCTAAATTCGTGTGTGTCTTCCTCATTAAATTCGTGCATCATGTTACAACCGAATTTATCATCCCATTATTATTCAATCATCTTGTTATGGGAACCATCTGAGATGTTACAGCCGAATTTATCATCCCATTATTACTCAATCATCATGTTACAGCCGAATTTATCATCCCATTATTATTCAATCAATAGCAATCATGCTTTATGTTCTTACAAGTTCCACAGGACGATCTGAGATGTTTTATCACTCGAATCGAATCATGTTTATTCCAACATGTGGTATCAGAGCCTCGTTACGAACAATAAGTCGTGATTTGGTTCGAATTTGATGAATTTCGCAAACTAAAAATCTGTAGAATAAGAACTTCATGCTGACGTCATCACGAGTTCGTGCTGACGTCATCACGAACTAAAGCCCACTTCATGCTGACGCCATCCTCACCCTGACGTCATCATGGCTTCTGCAGCTCCTCGCGCTTACGTCATCACGAATTCGCTCTTATGTCATCGTGAACTTATGCTTATGTCACCACAAGCTTCAGCTTAATTTCATACACGACTTACTGAAAACCCGTGCTTACGTCATCACGAGTTTATGACTTCATCGTGCTAACATCATCACGAATTTATGACATCTTCATGCTTATGTGTTCAGGACTTACATGATGTCTTCGTGCCTATGTCATCACGACTAATTGATGTCCTCGTGCTTACTTTATCACGAGCTATTACTTAAGTTCGTATTATATTGAAGATAATTTTGGCTGATGAATGAATTCGTGCTTACTGTTTCCCAGCCAGGGGCTCTGCCCCTTGGACCCCACCAGGGGCTGCCGCCCCTTGGACCTCGCTTCCAGAGGCGCTGCCCCCGGACCCCTGTAATGTGTGGGGGCTTCGCACTTATGTACATGGTTTCATCATTTGTGCCCAAAGGTCAAATGTGATTCTCATGGTGCTATCGTTCTTTTCCTTTTGCATAATGCACATCAAGTATATTGATTTTGCCCAAAGGTGATTTAATATACTTTTGTGTGCTAAAAAGATTATTTTCATGCATAATATACACGATTCTTTATTTTGTGCCCAAAGGTCAAAAGATAAGCGTTGTGTTGCATGACCCTAATGCTCATTTGTACTTAGATATTAGTTACTTTTGCCTAAAGGTGATGTAAATTCTAAGTAGAACCTTATGTTAACTTATTGTTTTGGTGTTTACAATAGGTTATCACTAGCTTCATTGATATAATGGTCTTAGTCTCATTATGTTTAGGAACATTACTTTAGCCTCTTATGTATTCTAGGCATTACGTTAGTTCCATTACTTTTAGAGACATTACTTTTAGAGACATTACTTAATAAGCCTTAGATATCTAATTATGTTATTATAAGGAACCTTATTATTAGCCCTTAGTTAAGTTTAGACATTACTTTAGTTCCATTAGTTTTATAGATATTGCTTAGTCTGCCTTAGATAGCTAATTATGTCACTATAATCTTATTACCCTTAGTTTTAGGCATTACGTCAATAATCTTCTATTACTTGTATCATAAATTGACATCCTCCTTATTTCTATTGTAGTACCTAACTTAGGCATTAAGCCACTTACTGATGCAAACTTTGCTTTATGAAAGGATTAATTATCTAAAACTCTGGAGATGCTAGACCTTGACTATGTCATTCGCCATAATGAACCCATTGCTATTACTGCTAACTTTTCCGCAGCTCAGAAAGCGAATTTTAAGAAAGTGTTCTAAGGTGAATCACTTGTCACTAATGATGGTCTGGAACTTCATCAATTAAAGTATCCGAGGGAATGTATAAAGTGTATGCAACTAGCTTAAGAACAAAGGAAATAACAGTGTTTGTGAACACATAATGAATATGACTGACATGACTCGTAAGTTTAAGAGTCCTAAAATTGAAAGTCTTTGACAATTTTCTTGTGCATTTTCTAATGACCTCATTGCATGCTCATTTTGACATCTTCAAATTTAACTTTAGCGCTATGAAGGATAAATGGTCGATGAGTGAACTTAATGCAATGTGTGTGCAAGAAAATGTTCGTCTTAAGTTGAGCCAACCTAAAGTATTCCCCTTACTACCACTGCTAATTCCATTAAGAGGAAAGATATGACAATAATAATACTGCAAATAAAGTTCAAAAGGATAATCATGGTGCTACTGCCTATAGCTTTAAGTCCTTGACTAGCAATCCTAACTGCAAATTCTCATTGTGCCTAGATTGCCTTAATTTCAAGGAACTGCTAGCTAAGAAAGGTAACTTATTTCATGTAATATTTGATTCTTTTATGTTTAATGTATCTTCTAATACATGTGTGAGTGATTCTAGTTCTATGGTTCATGTGATTAACTCAACATAAGCATTCCACACAATTCAGAAGCTATCAAATGACCAAAGAAAGCTTAGAATTGGAAGGGTTGATCTCTTATATGTCGAAACCATGGAGACTTATGATTTACATATAAACACTTGAAAGTGTTTAAACTAATGGATACCTTATGTGTACCGAGAATTTCTTGGAACCTTGTATCTATTTCTCTAGTTTAAGACCTTAAAGTTATGTAATAATTCATGGTTACGACGAGATTGCCATTACTCATAATAATGAATTCCTTGGTCCTAGTTTCCTGAATGGATTGTTGTGTAAGTTAGAACTAGATCATAGTTTCTTACAGTCTTTGTTGTCTCCTAATATTGATGACATAACTAAAACAAAAACAAAATCATCTAAATAATTAGAGAATTCTTCCATAATGTGGCATAAACATCTTGGCCACATTTTACGAGTTCGCATGATACGACTCATAAAGGATGGAATGTTACATTCTCTTGACTTTAGTGATTTTGAAACATGTATTCAATGGTTTAAGGGATTAAAAAAGGAGCCACTAAAAGTTTCAACTTGTTGGGAATAATTCACTCTAATGTTAGTGGCCCCTATCCCGCATCCATGCATCATTTATTAGAATCATCAACGGTTTTTCACGTTATATGCACCTATATCTGATCTAAACCTTTGGAGACTTTTATTGATCTTAAAACTTTGGTTAACCAACTTGATCATAACATAAAAGTTGTGAGATCAGATAGAGGAGGTGAGTATTAAGGTTGACATACTGATATTCAAGTTCATGGTACTTTACATAAATTTTGAAAGGAACATGGCATAATAAACCAATACACCATGCAGGTACTCCTTAACGAAATCATGTTGCTAAAAGGAGAAATAGAACCTTAATGGACATGGTGAAAAGTATGTTTGTCAACACTAACTTAATTACCTACTTTCCTTTGGATTGAGGTCTTACGCACAGCTGTTCATATACTCAATAAGAGTTCCACTAGAATCTGTCCTTAAGACTCCTGAACAGAAAGGAAACTGAGTCTAAAATATATGAACGTATGAGGCTGTTATGCCAAAGCGTAACTCTATAACCCTAAATTAAAGAAACTGAATCCTAAATCCCTTACCTGTTTCTTTATTGTTTATTAGTTTTATTGTCTTTCCTACTCTACTAGCATTATTGTCACTCAGTATGTCACATTTCATGAAAACTAAGAGATCTATGGGAGCATGACAAATCATAACTTAAGATTTGCAGGAAGTACAAGAAGCGGGGGGAACCACTCGTCGGTTATTATTACTCCTCCGATAACTCCTCTTGTACCCAACGCTGCTCCTAATGTCACTGATCCACCTTCTCCTAATCAAAACCAAAATCCTATTCCTCCTAATTAGGATACTACTAATGTTAAAGCATCTTATTACTAATGCTATCTTCCGTACTAAACCTGAAAATCAACTCAGGATATCATCTAGGTCACACAAGGCCATAACTTTTGATAATTTCATAACTTATTTAACTGAAGTTGAGGTCACTTAGTAGAATGAAGCCATAATTTGAGAGCTTAATTCCATATAGCATAATGACGTTTGGGACTTGGTTGAATTTCTTGAAGAATCCAAACCTATGAGTTCTAAATGGATCTTCAAAACCAAAGTAGACCCGAATGGAAACGTCAAACGCTATAAGGCCATAACTAGTTGCAAATGGCTTTACTCAAAAGGAATGAATCGATTATCAAGAGACCTTATCTCTTGTCTCTCTTAAAGATTCCTTAAGGACCGTCATGGCATTAGTAACTTATTATGATTTAGAGTTACATTAGATGGATGTAAAGACCACTTTCCTAAATGGAAACTTGCATAAGACGAATACATGTGAACCTAAAGTTCCATAAAGTAAATAGCACATGATCTGCAAGTTAAATAAGTCCATATACGGGTTGAAGCAAGCATCACTAAAATGGTACCTTAAGTTTAACGAGGTCATAAAAGGACAAGACTTCTTAAATATTCAAGTGGATTAATGCACCTATCTCAAGATTAGTGGGAGTAAAATTACAATCCTTGTTTTGCACGTGAATGATATTATACTTGCAAATGACAACTTGGATATCTTGCATGAGTCAAAGCGTTTACTTTTTGTAGAATGTCAACGTAAAAGATTTCGGTGATTCCTTTAATGTCACAAGTATCGAAATACATCGGGATAGGCATAATGATGTTCTAGTTATTTCTCAAAAGACTTATATTGAACACATCTTAGAATGCCATAACATGCAACATTACACACCCACTATAGATCTATTAGTAAAAGGAGACGTATGTGATTGTTTCCGAAGTCCGAACATTGAGATTAATAAGTAGAAAATGAGGATGATACCTTGCTCGTAAGTAGTTAAGAGCATTACGTACGCTCAGATCTGTACTCGTCTAGATATCGCTCATATTGCCGGTATGGTTGGGAGTTATGTCTATAATCCCGAATTAGCGTATTAGAAAATGGCTAAAAAGGTTCTACGATATCTGCAAAGGATCAAAGACTACATATTAACTTATAAAAGAGGTGACAACTTAGAAGTAGTGGGATGTTTTAATTCCAATAAGAAATCTACTTCTGGATGTATATTTGTAATTAGCTGGCAAACCTATCTTTTGACGAAGTCATAAGTAGAAACTGACTGCAACGTCTACCATGATGTCTGAACGTTCATAATTTCATGTCATGGGATGTTGTTAAAGAACCTGGTCAGTGGACTCGAAAGTCGTCAACTTTATTATTAGACCATTGAAGCTTTACTGTGATAACTCAGCTACCGTAACTCTTTGAACAGTAACAGTTCAACTGGCACTGAGATGTACCTCGATACAAAGTTTCTGTTTTACGTTAACGGATTGAGGAAGATGTTCTTTGTATTGAGTACATAAGTACACATAAATATGCTAATGGATCCAATGACCGAAGGTCTTCCTCCTAAAATCTTTGTAGGACACGTGTCGAAGATGAGGCTTACTAAAAGACCCATTATGATAGCATGTTGTACTTATTGGTCATTATTATTATGTTAATGAAAATTTTTCCTTCTTATTCAGATTTTGTTTGTCTACTAGTTACACTTTGAGCTCATAATAGTGTAAATACATTATATAACAAAATTTGTCTTAGTCAATTGATCATTGCTTATTAGTTTTAAATTTGAGTCATAGTTCGACTAGTGGGGGTCCTGAGTTGATGTTCTTCTCTACGACTGTACTTATTGGCTATGATTTCGGTTTAAAATCAAAATGAGTATTATCCCGGCCGGACTTATTAAATACTCATAGATAAATGATCGCTTGGTCAAGTGGGAGAATGTTAGAAACACGTTAGTATGACCGTCACTGATCATGTGTCATTCCTGATATGATATTTGACGATAACTGAAATCCCTATGTCTAGTAAATATATAATGGGCGTATTTACTCTTAAAAACGTAGTATAGGGTTTCCCATTAGATGATTGAAACTATGAGGACTAATGTTACACACATTAAACACCAGAGGGGTTGGATGTGTAAATACTTTCATTATAAATAGAGAGTCATTAACCCTAAATTAGGTTAATGGAGAATCACATAAACACACCCTAATCCCTCCTAAATTCGTGTGTGTCTTCCTCATTAAATTCGTGCATCATGTTACAGCTGAATTTATCATCCCATTATTACTCAATCATCTTGTTATGGGAACCCGAAATCAATAGCAATCATGTTTTATGTTCTTACAGGTTCCACAGGACGATCTGGGATGTTTTATCACTCAAATTGAATCATGTTTACTCCAACACTCAACCTTTCATCTTTAACCTTTCTAAAAAAACTATTTATGACTGTAATGGCTTAAAAGATGGTAAAACACACAAATGAAGTGACCAAATGTCATAACCTGAAGTCATGAACCACAACATGGACCATGAATCTAAAAAAGCCTCATCTTTTTTTTCTTTCTGTAAGTATTCGGAAAGTGATATCAGAAAACAATCGATGTGAACTCAGTGAACCTTGGCATGAATCAGGATCATAAAATGTGTAATTTGCTCATTTTTATTCTGGACATCATATATTATCACCTTGATTTTTATAAAATGATTTGAAAGGAAACTTTGTAAAAGATAAATATCATACTTATTACTTATTAAAATTTTCACTAGACATGTGCGTTCGAAACAAGTTTTTTCAAGTTGAAACATGTAAATAGATGATTGTCTTATAATTAAAAGTCTCCCTAACCAATATGAAGGAAGTAAACATATATCATTTATGGTCAAAAAGATATTTGGTTGGGACTTTAAAGTTTAAACACATTACCTCTATGTATGTTGAACAATTGAAACATATAAAGGTTTTGGTTTTTTCGTTTGATCTCTAAAAATGAGTATCGAACTAAAAAAATAATGATAACTACAATACGTACTAGTTATCGAGCGTTCCTATATACAATGAATTAGTATTAGCATTGTAATATAGCATTTTTATTTTTTATTTTATTTTATTTTATTTTTAGAATGGGTGTTAGTGGTTTAAACCCTAACAGTAACATTCAAGCGGACAGTATGTTAGCGGTTGGAACCGAAAGATATCCCTGGAAGCCAAAGGTGCGATAACACGGCCTGCACGTGTCCAAAGAGGTAAATACCCGAAACCATAGGGAATTGAAATTCGATCCTGATGTTACTTCTTTTTAAGTTATTTTTTCAAATAAAGTAATCGATTTGTATTTTTAGGCTGAGATCCATATGTATTAGTGAGTATTATTTGTAGTATTAAACCCACATAGAAACATGGACACACTAAACACTATTTATAATTAGCTCTGTTAAGCACAAGCATAAAATATCCCCATATATATATACACTAAATTTATGAAATAATAATACCTTTTTACATTTAAGCTCAATCCAATGGCATTTATAACTTTTTGCTTTAGACAACAAACACTTTAAAAATATTAATCCAAAGCACAGTAAATGTATACTGAGATCGGGTATAGAAGCATTGCAGAGATGGACGCCCACATCGGGTAAGTGTCACGCCAGAAAGCGAATAAGCCAACAATTGCACAAGGTATCATGATGGCTAGCACCTCATCCGAATAGGTCCATGTTAATCCCTTAATATATACCGTTGTAAGCAATGTTAACAAGCCCAAAAGGTTGTTCATAACCAACCCGCTATAGATCTGCGTCATATATATAATAACCCGACTCATGTGTTAGTTTCCAGTGTCTAATTAACAGCATTTTCGAAAATATGTCAACTAGAAATTATGTATAAGAAGATATACAATTTCTTAAGTGTACAAACCTCTGAAAATGTCAAAGAAGCATTCTTTGAAACACGTGGTCCGACATTAAGAAGTGACGTGATTACCATTCTAGCGTTCATGGCTATTGGAGCCATAACAAATGAAGTAAAGAGAAACGGTATGTGAGCGGCATCTGAGAACTGTATGACACTTTGTATGAATGCCCCTGAAATGATGTAAGTGATAGCAACACCGGATATTACGTAGAGGACGCTTGCTAATTTAGGCTTTCCCATTTGCATTGGCGCATCAATTTCTCTCCAAGAATCCTAATTGAAAAGGCAAAACGTTTAAAAAAAAAGGGAAAATAAATTTAAAGATTTTTTCTTTAATTAATTGCTAGATGTTACACCACTCTGCTCATACTTTTATCCTAAATATATTTAATTTAACCAAGGAAAAAACCCTGGTCTTCTCTTCAAGAAGCAAGAGTCTCTACAATTTAGCTAAAGCTAGAATGAAATAGATAGGAGGGAACTAAAAGTAGTCATGGCAATAATCTCTATTAGTTGCAATTTACCTCTTCAAACTTTGCTATTGCGTTTTTTGGATCTTTGATGGTTGGATCATAGTTGATAGCTTTCTCAATCCATCTAATGAATCCTTCTACAAATTCTTTTTTATCTATTTTCGAACTTTTATTCTCGTCGAATTCCTTTATTACTTCGTCTAGGACTGTATCATGATCTAGTGCTACCCCAAAACGAAGAGTCTCAATGAATTCCCTTAATTCACCTTGATGTATTTCATTATCACTGTCTTTATCATATTGAGAAAATAGCCTACATATAAAAAACAACATAGTTAGAAAATGTTTAGCAACCCAAAAATATTTGTATAATTCATGCAAGAACCATATAAATTAGAAGAATCATGAGAACTTTTAAATTATAACTTGATGATGTGGTATGTTTACATGTCACTAGTTATCACATGAACCTTATCCTACAAATCGGAGTACACATATGTTTATAGGAGTATGATTATATATAATGATCGATCAAATTGTTACCCTTCTATCTTTTCTCTATCGGGTGTTCCATCCTCTCTCACTAGTTGATGTTGTTCAAGGACTTGTTTCAAGATTCTTGGCATGATTTTCTCAATTTGTGTGAGATTTGCACGTTTATTCTTTATTGCTACTTTCTCAACCTGTGCATATGAAATTATGAAAATGGAATGAAATGGTTTACAAGTATGTATGTAGTCCAATACTGATTGGAAAATGATTAATCAATTAATCTAACTCGTATGTCTAATAATTAATCAACCTAAAACTTTAAGACTTTCTTTTTCCTCGGAACTTGTTTGGGGTTGCAACAAAAACACCACGAAATGAAAACCGGTGGCTCGGCCTTCGTTGGTGGGGTTTTTTCTTATGTCTCGTCTGTAAGTGGCGTAAGTTTTTTCAACCATTTTGCAACCTTAGCAGTTGGGTCTAGATTGTGTAATTTTGTTGTATTTCTAGACTTTGTATTGTGATTTCTAGCGTCTTGCTAGAGATCTTTACTATAATTTCAATAAATGTTTTTGCCGTTCAAAAAAAAAAAAACTTTAAGACTTTGACATGTATATTCCACTAATTCTCTTTCTTAATCTTGCTCCTTGATTTTTTCACATCTCATCATCTTACTATTAGGCATATCTTTAGGCAAACCAATTAGGTTGATTTATGATTATCCATACTAATTAATATCGAATAAGCTCCCTACTTACTTGTTTCCATAAAGTTTTAGTAAGCGAACCGGAACTATTTGCATCATTCTTCCATTTTCCAAGCCACTTTGTGCATCCCTTTTTGAACTCTGTCCGATTGATCTTTCCACTTTTGTCATCATCGAAATGTGTCAAAATCTCTGCTTTTGCATACTCGATAGATATATGATCTTTTTCCAACTCAAACACTTTCAAAATCAAATGTTCTAGTTCCTCATGCGATATGCAGTCGTCGTTATCAGTGTCTGCTCTTACAAATATGCTACATATATTGGAAGAATCATCGTCAAGTTATTCAATTTAGTGTGTTGTCTACCAAAATGGTAGATGCACAATACATCTTCATATTCCAAACAGTCAATCAGGGTTAGCCCATTTGGTAGAAGTTTTGGTTTCTTGCAGATATAAAATTAGGATAAAAGTAGCGTAGAACTTGTTGTTCAATTTTTTTTCTTTCAAAAAGACAAAAAAGAAAATTGCAAACCTTTCAAAAGGCTCAAATTTGGGGTTCCCATGCTCGTCAATAAGTTCATCTTCTGCAAGCCTTTGAACATGATATACAAATCTAGTTTGCAAGTTTTCTTGCTTCAAATATGCCAAACTCCTGTTCTGAATCCAAGGATTCCAAATCTACGCGCAAAATTGAAAAAAGGAAAAAAACATTAAGCGCATCATCCATGCGTTTAAAGTCTACATAAATATATCTAAGTTATAGCAGACAAAACTAGCTAGACAATTTCTCAAACCTGATAAGCAAAGTATGCAAGCAGGGACATGGCAGATACTACTAATGCGAACAAAACAGTGACGTGAGTCACCATTAACGCAACTAATTCCACCACTGCAAATGGAATCAAGGATAAAAGCATAATTACAGCTATATTTCCAGTCTCCTTGTCAATATTAACACCAGTATCTGTACGAAAAATGTCAAATAAAGATTATTCAAAGTCGTAGATCCATCTAATACCCTTTTCACTATTATATAATAAAGATTATTCAAATATTAATATTCAATGCATAAAATGAGTATAAGGGCATGGTCTAATTAACCATTCAGAATTGAGAGTTTATGTCTAAGAGGCAAGCATTTCGCTGATAAGTCATCTTGGTGTTCAAGTTCGGGTGTTGATCCCTTTCCACGAAGCCTATCTCGACTTAATATTATGCGAAATCCCCATATAAGGGTTAGCGTAATGACAGTTGATCCAGCATACATGCTCACCCCAAAAGCTACTTGGTTTTGGGCAGCTGATGCTGTAGAAAGAACCCCAGAGACTACAAAAAGAGATATATATTGATGTCAGTTTAGAACTTGAAATGTTAACTTATAAGAAAAATAATACTAACTGATGTGTTTATTTTATGACGTGTTGTTTCGAGTTGTACTCTAGCTTATCCAATTGTAATATGAGTTTCTTATTTCATTTTGCAAAAATAACAAGCTACTGTTTATTTTCACAATTTTTTCCTTTTTAAATTTTTAAATAAGTTCAACGCATGTAAACTACAATTAAGCCCCGCATAGCGGGGCACAAACCTCACTAGCTATAAATTTGAGTCATAAATATTTGTGTTAATATTTGTGTAAGTTGTTTTAATCTTGCTTTTCAAAAAATAAGAAATTATACTCGTATATAATTATTTTACGAAAAATGTTACGCATTTGATGTCCATGAAAAAGTTATACTATGTATATTAGATATTTAACCTTTGAATAATCATAAGTATACAGCTAAATTGTACACCTTAATTAGAGCTCTTGGTTGTATCTAGCAAAATCGTTTAATTGTAGGATAACATTTACTTTACTTGTTATGTATGGGTCTATGCCCATGATCATTAATTTTATTAGCTATTCAATACTAACAATTGGTACAATATACTAGGTGCGAGCAAAAACTGAACCGAAAATCGAAAAATTCGAACTGAAAAAACCAAAAACCATTGGTTTTGGTTTTCTAAAAACCGAAAGTTATGGTTCGGTTATGGTTTTTAATAAAAAACCGAACCGAACCAAAAATATATATTGTTTAATTTATTTTATTTTTATACCATATTATTATTATTTTTTGGTATATATGTTAATATATTTGTATTTTTAGGTGTATATAATAATATCATCTATATGTTTTAAGTGAAAATACACAACAAGATTGATTTGTTTTAATAATTGTATTATTAAACAACACATAAAACATATAAACAGTTATATGTAAAATTTGTTTAAAGTTTGTACAACTTACTTTAATAGATTTCTTGTCATTGTTGTAGTGTTATTTTTACTAATATTGTTTTGAAAACCTGTTTAAATTAATTATGGTATAATTATATGGTATAAAATTATAAAATTTTCAAGCTCAATTAGACCCAAACCATAAGTGGTTAAAAACCGCCAAAAACCGAACAGAAATATACCCAAACCAAAAAATCTAAAACCGAAACTCAATGATTTTAGTTTTCAAAAACCGAATTATAACAGTTCGGTTTCAGTTTTAGTCAAAAATTGATTCAAACCGAATCGTACTCACCCGACAATACACACTTATTGGACAAATAAACAAGTATATAGTTAATTAAACTATTAAATTGTTGTCGTAGAAAAATATTTTTTGTTTTTTATATATGGACATTTCCGATGGTGAGTGGTGACAGTTGTGTAATAAATTGATCTTTTTAATCAAATTTTAAAATGTTAGATCTAAATCTTACGATCTATACCAAATATTTCTACGAAATGTCAATTCACGGGACAGTATTGGTAACTAAAATATTACAGAAAGAGTTTTGTTAATACATTAAGGGTAGTTTTTTTTAATAATTAAGTGACTGAATTGATAAAGTGTCTGAATTGATAAATAATTTATAGTATAAATTAAGTTAATACACTTGTTTTTTGTCTATTAAGTAAAAAAACAATCAATTTTGATAACTTAATAGATTAAATATATTTGATTAAGTAACGACTTATTTATTAAGACAATAAACAAACATCATCTAGATAGTTGTATATTTATATAGTAATAAAGTTCAGTAGTGAACTTTTGATATAAAAATTTAATATTTTATACATGTTAGCTACACTACTGTATTTGACATTTTTAACTGCAAATAGTATTTCAATTATCCGGACTTTTAGTTAGTGTGAACAATATATAAAAGTTTATCACAGTCTTATCTGTGTAAACTATATTGAAACAGAAATTTATTCACACTAAAAGTGTGAAGGTTTAAAATTTCATTATTTTACGTGTGCACTTTCGTATTAAATTTGTCACCTCATTTATGTTTCACATTACATATTAAAGTTAGGGTAGATGAAATGGTGTGTCAAATTAAATATGAAAGTTCATACATAAAAATTGTGAATTTTTAAATCTTCACATCTTTTAATGTGAATAAATTTTTACACTTTTATAAATTGTTTATGTTAATTAAAAGAATGAATAATTACAATGATATTTGTAGTGAATAATTATAATAAAAAAAATATAAAATATGCATGTTAACTAATAATTATTCTTCAATGAACTTGTCAACTTGATCGATCATGCACATAAACATCTACATATATACGCCCGACTTAATTAATAAGGGAATTGATATTTTTGTATTATTGGTTTTTTTTTATTAATTCATCATAACGTACAAGTTTTTTTTTTTCCTTGAACGATAAGGTTAGATGTTAATTATTAGAACTCTAACAGTGACATTTAAAATGAACAATATGCTAGAAGTTGAAACTTACGAACTCTTATAGAACACAAGTGATAACACGTATGCCCACACACTCAATATGTAAATGCCCGAAACTATAAAGAATTAATAAAATTCCTTCAAAGAGAGCCTTAGCTGTCCACTTATCTAAGACCAACATACTATATACCAGTAGATGACGATGAATGTGTAGCTTCATTAAGAAATATGATACTAGTAAGATCATCTTTCAATTATAAATGTATTCGGGTGGTTTAAGCGAGAAAATTTGTCTCTTTAGCAATCCCCTGTTTTTAATCCACATTTCACTTTTTAACTATTTAACAAAAGGAAAATGCTAAACGCAATCCTTAGGGCTGCATTTAAATTGCATAAAAAATTTGTACTTTCCATATTAAAAGCTCACCCATGTATTTTATAATAAGTGTACAACTATTTAATACATCTTAACTGTAGCCCTAAAGGCTGCGTTTAAAAAAACCGTTTCCAAAACATTATGCATGTGCGTATAAACAAAAATGAAAGTCAAATATGGAGGGGTTCTTACCAATCACTATGACTATTCTTGGCAAAGCCATAAACACTCGGAAAACACTAGCTCCAATCGCCTTATCGCCAAGCAATACAAACAAAGCCTGGCTTCCTTTATGTATCCACTCCTCTCCCAACATCATCAAATATGTATACATTAGCATCAAAAACACCCCTTCTTGCATCGTGTCTGCACACGGCAAGAACCCGTATATACTGTGACACCTCTTCTCACCACGTAACGTTGTTGTGGAAACGGACGAATTAGAAGTAGTCGTCGTCATACGAAGATTAGAAGAATTTTCGTAATTAGTGTTAATATCGTTAATCCCATCTGAGATATGTGATGATGTTGGATATGTATCGACTTGATCTAGCCACCTGCCTTTCACCATGCCAATAATCATAAGCATGATAAATGTAAAGCCTATATGTTGGAAACTTGCCATTTTTGACATGATCCAATGTAAAGACTTCAAGAAATGATTTTATAGATGTAAAAAGACTATGGTACCTGGTTCATAAATTTATATGGGTCGGGAGCACTTGGGTTATGGTATTAATTATTATTATTATTTTTAACATATAATATAAATTAAACCAATGATTGACCAAAAACTATTTGTATAAGAAATATAATATAAATAAATACAATAATTTCCTGTAATTCATAAAGTCAAGGTCGTCTATAAATGTATTTAAAAAGGGTTATATGCAAATTTCGTTCCTCCGGTTATTCAAAAAACGGCTCTTTCATCCCTCTGTTAGTTTTTGATTTTTTTCATCTCTGTGGTGTGACTTCCGTTAAAAACCAGTCGTCCCTGTTGTTAACTCTTCCATGTACAAGTCATGTGAGGGACAGTTATGTCATTTTACCGACCTCCTTTGTTATTTCTTCTTTCAACCTAAATAAATGAACTTAAAAACAAATAAATAAAACTATCATACAAACACAACGGAGAAAATCTATATATAGTTATATACACTTTAGGTCTACGTCTATATCCATCCATAGATCTATATAAATTTGGGTCTATATTTATATCAACTAGTGTTCAGGTCCGTCCAATGGACGACTAGTCCCAAAATATATTAATCAAAATATAAAAAAATAGAATTTAAATATATTAAATAGATATATCGAAATCAACTTGGAAATTTTCTAGCAATAAAAACATGGAAAAAACCGGTAAGTTCTCTTAGTGTGTTTCTATGTATTTAATTTAATTTAAAAAGTAAACCCCAAACAAATTAACCATAAGAATCGAATAAACATCTTTGCATACAGATCCAGGAAAATTATTCAGGATAAAAAAGGAACACAACCAAGAACATTCCAAACGTTGATCAAATGATTTTATCGGTTTATACAAGAAAGATAGGGAAACAAATTCTTGATTAAAAAGAAAAGAGTCAAGCCAAAATCCTTGCAATTAAAGCCTTCTCCTGTTGTGTTAAATCCTAAACATGACGTGGATTCAAGGGTTTTTATCTAAAAGGTATTATTAAAAATTGGTATCATGTTTTTCATAAGTTCCGAATTATATTTGTCATACACAAACTAAAATGATGAATTGTTCCACCATGCTAAACAATCATACTAAAACATTCAACACCATCTCAATATGTAGCATTTTCCCTTGATAGAATAACAGTGACCAAAAAATTATACCATTAATGAGCTAGTTTCAAAACAAATTCAAAATAATCATAGTTGATATATTAAAATAATCATAATCTTACTCATAGTAAAATTTGACTTTTTATCTAAAAGCTTATAGAAAGATATAATCGTAAATTTTAAGTATACACCATTAATAAACTACTTTCAAAACGATATCAAAATAATCAAAAGTAATCAGAAACCTACTCATAGTAAATTTTGACTTTAAATCTAAAAAGTTTTGGAAAGATATAATCGTAAATCTTAAGAGTTAATATAGGTTACAAATACAAAATTTAATATATAATATTTAGATTAGTTAAATCATATATCACAACTTAATCAATACAAAAGCTAAAGAAGAAACATTCGAAAATTAACTCCATATAAATATTGATTCCAGTTTACCCTTTTTTTTTCAACTTTAGTTACATAAAAAATTTATAGTTTTCTAGCAAACTGTAAATTTTTTATTTAAAAGTGTAAACTATATTGTTGAGTCCTAATGCTATTTGTAAATTTGGTGATGACAAATCTGATATATAAACACTTAGTAATCTTTTGGTTCTTGTAATCTGATCCGGGTCAGACTAAGCTGACACAGCTTGCAATTTGTAACTGACCCAGATCATGCTTCATACTTTGTAATTGCTTATCTTATGGAAGCAAGTGTTGTTCAAGTTGCATCAAATTGTTATAGCATTCAGTTCAAGTCAAAGAGGAGGATTGAAGATAGAAGACCAAGATGATAGTAGAAGTCAGCTTGGGATTAGTAGTCTGCTTGGAAAAACTTAGATAGATTTGCTCCTGACAAACGAGCAATATGTGTCTAACAATCAAGTGAAGAATGACAACCTAGATTTGTTGATAAGGACGTGACTAGGAAGGTTCCTAGAATTTAGGTTGGTGACAGATATACATATGCGTGTCCATATTCTTATTGGAGGATCAAAATGGCGTGCTGCAGGTTTTGGGGACCACAAGTACGATAAAGGCATGATTAAATATTGCTTTGATCGTCCAATAGAAGAAGAATACGTGGCTTAATTGGATACCAAGAGAAGAATGGTTTTCATCTATAAAAGCCACATTCCTTGTATGCATATTTGTGGCATTTCCTTAGAATCATTCTTTGTATAAGTTCTCTCTGCTCTTACACACAGCTTAGCCTGTAAGAAGTCAGCTTGGGCTACTTCTGTTGAGCAAGAACTTCTTGATTGTTGTTCATCATTTCAGGGGTTGTTTAGATATTGTAGGTTATCTTGTTTCCACAACAACCCTGTAATTCTTTGTATAGATTATATCTTAATAAAGGATTACATTTGAAAACCACAATCTGCATTCTAGAATGATTGTTTACTGTTTTATTGATTTTAGTTACTTAAAATTTATATTTTGCAATTTGAGTCTTTAAAGCTTTATTTCAAAAGATAGTTAAGAATTAAGGAAACGTTGTATTTACCCCCTCTACAACTATTTGTATTCACTATACTTTGGTATATTAATACACTTCTGGGACATAATAAGTGGTATCAAAGCAGGGGTTAAGAATTAACTTGACTTGATCCTTGCTTATTTTCCTTAAAAGTAAAGCATAATGTCATCTTATGTAGATAATGGTTCTTGTACCCGACCACCCATGTTTGACAAAGATGATTTCAGCGGGTGGAAAGATTGTATGTCTTTATTCCTTGAATCCATCGATAACAATATGCCTGATATCCTGACAGATGGTCCTTACATTCCTACACAGACTCTTGTTGTAGATGCAGTGGTTAGAGATGGTCAACCAACCATTCTTGCCACAATTAAAACCATTGTTAAGGATAAGGCAGATTGGGGAGATGAGGATAGGAGACTTGCAAACTTTGATGCGAAGGCACGTAACTTCATTGTCCAAGCTGTGCCTAAAGACATTTACCATTCTATTAAAATGTGTTCAACTGCTAAGAAAATGTGGGGTACTTTGACTGTCATGTTTGAGGGTTGCTCTAACTCCATGGAATCCACCATCACTACTCTCACTAGGAGGTATGAGAGATTTTTCTCTTTGAGAAATGAATCCTTGACTGAGACTCATACCCACTTTAATGCATTGGTTAATGATCTAGCTGCTGTTGGTATTACTAAGAAAAATGAAGTTTTGAAAAGCAAATTTTTGGATTCATTACCACCAAAGTGGAACAATTATATTTCTTCTGTGAAACTAAGTTCTGTATATCATGATCTTGATCTCCCTGGACTCTTTGGTTTGCTCCATAACCAAGAGTGTTCAGAGGCTGAAAAATTGATAGCTATGGGTGATTCTTATAGTCAGCCCCGTACTGCACTTGTTGCATCCATGACTAAGTACCCCAGCTCAATATCAAATGAGATCATTCCGTGTGTCAATGAATCTATTCCTGTGATTTCTAACACTAACTCTGTTTGTTCTGAATCTAAATGTGATGAATCTGATGGTGAGGAGATAGCCAATGAAGTGGCTTGTTAGCTGACAGGATAAGAAGGAGATCTTTTGCTAAGTTTAAAGAAAAAGGAAAGAGTGGACAAGTTGATAAGAGCAAGAAAGCTTATGATATGTCCAAAGTCACTTGCTATAAGTGTGGTAAGACTGGACATATGACTAGTGATTTTAGATCCAAAGAGTCTTCACAAGTTGTGTCATCCAAAGGTGGACGAAGTGAAAAATATTCAAAACTCAAGACCAAATACAAAGCTCTTAAAGCACAAGTGACTGAGCTGAGTAAAAAGATTGAGAAAGATGAGAAGAGTCTGATAGCCAAAGATTGGGCTGAGAGTGCTTCTCTTCAGATGATGAGATGTACAAAGATGAGAAGTGCCTCATGGGTAAAGAAGCTACTCAAAAGTTTGCAGAAGATCTTGTCAGATTACAAGAGCAATCTGAGTCAGCTCACAAAGCATCTACTAGTCAAACTGCTCCACTTGAGTTAACTATCTTTTCCAATCTGTGTGATAATGAAAAACTGTCAAGGTTAAATAGACTTGGTGATGAGATTCTGTTACAAAAACATTTTAATCAAGAACTTAAGAAGGAAGTTTCAATGTTAAAACAAGAAATAAGCTCAAAGAATTTCACCATTGAAAAGTTAGAGTCTGAAGTAAAAGCACATAAACAATTGAATTCAATTTTGGTCAAAGAAGCTTAAACTTCAGAAGAAAAGTTTTTGAAAATAAAATACATAACTGAGTCATGGTGTACCAATTCTAAAAGAGCTGCAAAATGTGTCAATATACAAGTTCCTCATCAAGTTCAAGCTATTTTTTATGGTGACTATGATAGAGCTATTGCTATCAGTGAAGTCTGTGTCATGGAACCTTGTTATCAGCTTCCTTCACCACCCAAGATACAAACCAAGGGAAGAATTCTAAACCAATCAAGTTGGTTCAGAAATCTGGTATTAGGTTTGATGATCCTGAAATTATTGGACAAACCATTGCAGAAGTTGTGTTTGAATCTGATAGGGTAATTGAACTAAAACCTGAGGAAACTCTTGATATGTCAAAGTCTAAGACAAACAATGTTTCAAAAAGAAATAAAAGGAAAGTTAGAGATCATAGTGTTCCAAAAGAAAAGAGTAAGTTGTTGAAGAATGAAAAGTCTGGTTCTAAAGGAAATTTGTCACCAACAAAACCTGTGTCTAATTCAAACCACCTTGAGTCTAACTCTAACAAAATGATTTCCAATTATGTTGAGTTAAGAAAAGGTGATATTTCTAATGATAGCAATTTACTTACTAAAGTGTTTGATCCCAAAGTTGTTGATCAAAGTAAATTAAGATCTGAATGTAAAAAATCTGGAATTGGTAAAGGTTTTGCTCAAAAGGAAACTCTGAATGTTGCTAAAAAGAATTTCAAATCTGGGAAGAGTCAGATCAAACAACAATGGGTTTCAAAATGTGATAAGAATATCAGTTCAGTCTCCCAATCTGAGTCAGACCCTATGGTCAGCTCTGGTGAACTCATCCTTGGATGGGTTCCCAAAATGAACTAATCTCTTATTGTAAAATGCAGGGCTATCATGATGCGCATACCTGGCACTTGGACAGTAGGTGTTCCAAGCATATGACCGGATGTAAGTACCTGTTATGTAACTTTAGGACAAGAGCTGGTCCTAGTGTTACATTTGGAGATGACTCTCAAGGAAGAACTGAAGGATTTGGAATTTTGTTAAATGGTCCCCTTACTTTCAGAAGGGTTTTTTATGTCAATGGTTTTAAACACAATCTGATTAGTGTGAGTCAATTGTGTGATGGTGGCTATGAAGTAAGATTCTGAGCTGATAAGGGTATTGTTCAGATTTAGAAGGCAATGTGGTGTTGATTGCAAATAGAGATGATTCCTTGTATTCTTTTGATATGAGAAATGCTACTGTGACAAAAGACGTGTGTTTCATGTAAAAGAATCAAGATGAGTTGAATTGGTTGTGGCATAAGAGGCTGTCTCACATGAACTTCAAAGACATCAACAAGTTGTGCAAAAAGGAGTTGGTGTCTGGTCTGCCTGTGTGGTCCTTGTGAGAAAGGAAAGCAACACAAAGCTTCCTTCAAGTCAAAGACATGCTCAACCATTGACAGTTGTCTAGATTTGCTACAAATGGATCTGTTTGGACCAATAAGTACTCCCTCTTTTACTGGAATGAGGTATACTTTGGTCATTGTTGATGATTTTTCAAGATATACATGGGTTTTCTTTTTGAAGCATAAGAGTGATGTTGCTGACAGTATTATTTATTTTATCAAGCAAGCTGAAATACTTTATAAAAGGCCTTTTAGGCAGTTGAGAAGTGACAATGGTACTGAATTCAAGAATGTCACTCTCAATTCATTTTGTAGTCGGAAAGGTATTTCACAAGTGTACTCAGCTGCAAGAACTCCTCAACAAAATGGTGTTGCAGAAAGAAGAAACAGAACCCTTATTGAAGCTGCCAGATCCATGATGGCACAAAACAATGTCAAACCTCATTTTTGGGCTAAAGCCATTCACACAGCCTGCTTTACTCAAAACAAATCTCTCATTGTGAAAAGACACCAGAAGACTGCATATGAACTTCTTAGGGGGAGAAAACCAGAAATTGGTTTCCTAAGAATGTTTGGTAGTCCTTGTTACATTTTGAACCAGAAAGACCATCTTGGAAAGTTTGATGAAAAAGCAGATGAAGGTATCCTACTTGGATATGCAACAATGATGAAGGCCTACAGAGTGTACAACAAAAGAACTAAAACAATTGAAAACTCTGTGAATGTGAATATTGATGAAGATTGCTCTAAGTCAGTTTGTGCACAACCTGAAGATAAAGAAATTGAATTTGAAGAACTGACTATTCCTGAGAATGAGCCTCCCTCTAATCCACCTATTGAAGACAAGAATGCTCAAACTCTGGGGGAGCAAATTATTGAAGAAGAAGAGCTTCCTTTCTTTGATTGTGAGCAAGCTGATCCTACTCCTACTCAAGAAAATATTCAAAATCCATTAAATGACTCCCAAGCTGACTCAGATCCTGTTCTGGTACAAGCTGATCTACACGTTCCTCAAGCTGATCAGGCTGGTCCTTCTAATCTGAATCAACCCATTGTCCAAGAAACCAACACTGCACAACATGTTACTAAATGGACAAGGAGTCATCCCATAAATTAAATCATTGGTGATCCATTATCTGGGGTTAAAACAAGAAGAAAGGCAACAAACAATTTTTGCATGTTTGATAATTTTGTAAGCAAAATGGAACCCTTTGAGGTTGATGAAGCTCTGGCAGATCCATCTTGGGTGAATGAAATGCAAGATGAACTTACACAGTTTGAAGGAAACAAGGTTTGGGAACTTGTTCCAAGACCACATCACAAGACTGTGATTGGAACCAAGTGGGTCTACAGAAACAAAATGGATGAAAGGGGAGTGGTAACTAGAAACAAGGCAAGATTGGTTGCTCTTGGATACAGAGAAGAAGATGGGATAGTGTTAGGTCCAGTTTTGGCTATAAACTGGAGCTCTCCAGCTGCATCTGGAAAGCATGAAGAATTGTCTGAAATATTAGAAGTCCAGTTGCATTGTACAGTTTAAGCAACTGATGACTTCCTCCAGTTGAGATCTGAAGACTTAAATCTGAAGACCTTCCAGTTGAAGTCGAAGACAACAAGTGGAAGAAAGGAAATGGCAATGGCAGCGAAGCCCAGTTGACATTTTAGCAGATCAATCAACTAGAGATCCTTCAGTGTAAATGCCTTTACAAAGCTTTACGCTGATTACGAGGAGGACCTTTTACACTACATCCTTTTAATCGGACAATAATCTTGTCTGTGGATAAAAGTGCAAAAATGTGGTAAGAAAGGTCATTTCATGAAGAAATGCAGATCTAGTCAGATGAACAACCAAACTGGTCCTGTTGTCCCAAATTTTGTTAAAACTGATGATTATAAGGCCAAATACAAGAAACTTAAGGCCCAAATCGCTTTCATGTCTCTTCAACAAGAAAAAGAGAAAGAAAAGAACAAGTGCATGATGGCTCAAACTGAAGGGAAATGGGAACTCTCTGATGATTCATCTGATGATGATGAAGAGATTAGAGATGTGTGTTTCATGGCATTAGAAAATCAACAACCAGTAGTAAAAGATGATGTTGTTTCTGGAAGATGGTTGGACATCATTTTAAAGAAGGTAAGAGATTATGATGTTGAATTGGATACAGAACTAAAATTGGATATTGCTGAATCATTAAATGATGACCTGTTATTTGTTGAAACTATGAGAACTGACTGTGAAAGATACTTGGAAACTGTTTTAGTTGAGTTTAACAACTTGAAAGGTCAAATTAATGATTTGCAAAGTGTCCAGTTGGCTCTCAAAGAGTCAGATTTGAAAAATGAGGCATTGGAAAGAGATAACCAAAAACTAAAATTTGATCTTGAAAAAGAACACATGGTTATCAATTATTGGGTACAAGCATCTGGTAAAAATTATGACGCTTTTTCAAAAATCATTGATGCTCAAAAAACTGCCTGGAAATCTGGTGATCTTCAGATGGCAACCGTTTTACCCACAAATCACCAGATGCCAGAATCAGTTAGAGTTGAGACTCCTTATAACTCCTCTAACGTTGCCAAATCTGAATCCATTGAGACCACTCCTGTTGAGGTCAAAACTGGAGCCAAGAAGGCTAAAGCTCCAGTTAAAAGGGAAACTGGTGATAATCCTTTACCTCAAAAGTCCAAAGAGCCTAAAACTCCAAAGACTCAAAATTTTGCTGAACCCAAGTCCAAGGTACAGCAGCCTGAAGAAAACAACTTTTTGTTAAAACTGGAGAGTCAAATCCAAAATTTGTCTAGGCAAGTACAAAGTTGTACTGCCAGAATAAAAAATCTGGAAGGAGCTTCGTCTTCTTCAGTTGAAAAACAAGTTGTTAAAACTCCTCCATTGAAGCAAAAGCACAAACAAAATCAATCTGCTCAAAAGGGAGCAAAATCTGGAATAAAAAAAGGAGGATGTTGTTGTTCCCATCAAACCAATTGTTTTTACTCCTGAAGCTGGAAATAATCCTTCAGTTCCAGCCTTCAGTTTCAACCCAAGTAAATCTGATGAGACTTCTCAAGAGAAGTCTGGTGGACCCATCAAGAAAAGATGGGTTCACAAAAATAACTAATTATCTACTTGGATGTGTAGGGAGATCGAAAGAAGAATATCTGGTATTTGGACAGCACTGCTGGCCGGACTATGACTGGATGTAAGCCCATGCTGGAAGAGTTCACTATCCAAGATGGAGCGGCAGTGATATTTGGTAATGATGGAAGTGGGAAAACTGAAGGATATGGTGTGGTTGACAATGGGCAGGTCTAGTTCACAAAAGTTGCATTTGTTAATGGTTTGAAATATAACCTGATAAGTGTCAGTCAGCTTTGTGATGATGGATATAAGGTTCTGTTCGATATTGCTCAAGGCACCATATTTAACAAGGATTGGAAAGTGGTGATGATTGCACCAAGGAAAGGGAATGTGTACATAATGGACATGGAACCAGCTCCAAAAGAGCATTGCTTCTATGCCAAAGCTGATGAGGACACCAACTGGTTGTGGCACAGAAGGTTATCCCATCTTAATTTCAAGAATATCAATAAGTTATCTAGGAAACAACTGGTGGAAGGGATTCCTTTAATTTCCTTTAAAAAGGATAAGCCATGTCCAAGGTGTGAGATGGGCAAAAAGAAAAGAGCCAGTTTCAAGACCAGGCAAAAATTCAGTATCACTGAACCTCTTCACTTGCTTCATATGGATCTTTTTGGTCCAGTGAATGTTCAAACTAAAGCTGGTAAAGATACACTTTAGTTGTTGTTGATGAATACACCAGGTATTGTTGGATGGTAACTATCAGATCAAAAAGCGATATACCTGGTGAAATTATCTCTCTCGTCAAGAAAATTGAGCTCAAGTATACCAAGAAAGTTTGTCAGTTGCGAAGTGATAATGGAACTGAATTCATCAACAAATAATTGGAATCATTTTGCACTGACACTGGCATTTCTCAAAACTTCTCATCAGCTCGTTCTCCAGAGCAAAATGGTGTGGTTGAAAGAAAGAATCGCACATTAATTGAAGCTTCCAGAAGTATGTTATCTGAATCGGGTCTTCCCACATGTTTTTGGGCTGAAGCTGTGGCAACTGCTTGCCATACCCAAAATCGGTCAGTATATGTCAAGAGACATAGGAAGACTGCCTATGAAGTCCTCAGGAATTGCAAACCAAATATTGGATATTTTCATGTATTTGGTTGTCCAGTTTTTATCTTAAATGATTCTAGTCAGTTAGGAAAGTTTGATGCAATGGCTGATGAGGGTGCTTTCATGGGGTATTCAGATATTAGAAAAGCCTATAGAGTTTATAATTATAGACTCCAAAAGGTACATGAGACAATTCATGTCACATTCGATGAATCTAATGAAGCAATCAATAAAAGACCAAGCCTTGATTTATCTCCAGTTGTCCCAGTTGATTTTGGTGTATCTGATCAAGTTCATCAATCAGTCAATACACCAAGAGATGTTTCCAGTCATCAGGACTTGGAACCAGTTATACTAAAGAAAAGCTCTAGTGACACCTCATTCTATCCCTCCATGAGTTTCAATGTACCACAGAAACTGGTGATTGGATTAGATGTTCGTGCCACAACAACGTCAGAACCAGTTCAGACTGTTGATACACGTTGATGTGACAACAGCAACTTAGATTTGATCTGTCTTTTAGATTAAGACATTATGTTACTTTTTGTCGTATCTATATATATGTAATTGATAGATTATGGACTTTATGTTTTGGTAATGATCGATTACATGTTTTGGTGTTATATATATGTTATGTATGATGTTTGTTGTGTGTTATACAAGTACAAACATAATATGTGTTAGGATTCCTTGTTGATGAAACATTTAGGAATATAACCAAGTCTTACATCTAACGAAGATAAGGAATATCTTCGTTAGAGGCAAACGAAGATAAACTTCGTTTGGTAAAAACGAAGATTAACTTCGTTACATGGGCTGGGCTGCTAAGTTCGTAAGAAGAAAGCCCAGCAAGCCCGGTTTCGATCTGAAACATATATATACGAATGAATACCCTAAATTGAAGGAACACATTCGACATACACATACACCAGGCGACTAAGTTCGTTCTATAGCTTATAGAAACGAATATAGCATCATACGGCTGATTATTTACTTGATAATTAGCGATATACATGATAACTAATCAAACTAGTTATCTCGTGAGGATTCCGCACTCACGACATAACAATAGACGATCTAGAGAGCTATCTGTAGCTATCAAGGGAATCACAAGTGGTATCAGAGCCAATCGATATCTTATCGAAGGTTCGAGATCGTTTGTTTGATTATTTTCTCTCAAAAACCTCCCGACACCCTAACAGTCGCTAAGTTCGTTTTCTCAAACGAATTTAGCAAACGAACTTAACCTCATCTTTGTTTACAATCTCTTCAAACGTATTTAGCTTTATTTTTGTTCAGTTCCTTCTAACGAATTTAAAGTTATCTTCGTTCACCTTCACCTCACGAATTTAGACCTATCTTCGTTCCATTCCTTCAAACGAATTTAAATCTATTTTCGTTAAGTTTCAACTAACGAATTTAGCAACTATCTTCGTTTCAACTCCTCTTACGAATTTAAAACTATTTTCGTTTCTCACATCCATTTTCGTTAAACAATGGCTTCCTCTTCAACCAACACTGCTGTTGCACAATACCTGAATTCTCTTGTCTATCATGATCATCTCGTTGGACGTACTAATTCTCCATCGAAGTTAGTTTCATTGGCTGACTTCTGGGCGTGGAGAGGCCGATTTGAAGATTATATTCAACGAGAAGATTTGAACATGTGGATAATGATCACCGAAGGATATGAATGGCCAACTCTTACTGTAAACGGTGTTACAACTAATTACAAGGTAGGAGAGTTAAAAGGAGAAGAAAAATCTTTGTATGCTATTGAAGTTAAGGCTCTTTCTACTCTTCGGATGTGCATTCCTCAAGAATTAGTGCACCTGTTTCCTAAACAGGAGTACAAGACTTCAAAACAATTGTTCGATGCTATTGAAGCTCACTGTGAAGGTGATCCATTGTTGAAGCAAAATAGAATTAAGATGCTTAAGAAACAATTTGATTTCTTTAATGCTACCAAGAACGAATAAGTTGAGGATCTTATATTGAGATTTCAACATCTTCTTGCTGAGTTAGCTTATTTCGATCTTAAGTACACTCCTACTGAGATAGTGGATAAATTCTTGGATGGTTTGCCGAAAGCTTATAAAGAGTTTCGTCATGGATTGCAAGAAAGAGCAGATTATGCAACTCTTCGTATAGATGGTGTTATATCCACTTTAAGAAACAGAGAAATGAAGGATAAGGCAAAGGATCTCCAAGACAACTTCACACAAGATCCATCTCTTTATCATGCCACTATGAAAAATCCAACAGCTGATGTTAATGCATTCTTTTCTGGGGTTGGTACTTCTGGCACGAAAGAGAGTTCTGATTGTGTTATGGATGGAGATGATTCTGCTGGTTTCATGGCTTCTGATGCTGGTTACAAGGCTAGAAAGGCTAATGAAAGTGCAAAGCCTGGAAATATGAAGTTTGGTAACATTTCATCTACTTCTGCTGGTTACAAGTCTATGCCCATGGATATGAAATCAGCTGAGGGAAGGATGAATGTATTTGCCGCAATGTGTGCTGCACATGAAGCTTTTGTTGCAGGAAGGATCACAGATCCAGCACTCATTGATGAAGATTATGACCAAATAGTGTGAGTCCCTCGATAGCTACAGATCGCTCCCGAGATCGTCTATTGTTATGTCGTGAGTGCGGAATCCTCACGAGATAACTAGTTTGATTAGTTATCGTGTATATCGCTAATTATCAAGTAAATAATCAGCCGTATGATGCTATATTCGTTTCTATAAGCTATAGAACGAACTTAGACGCCTGGTGTATATGTATGTCGAATGTGATACCTCAATTTAGGGTATTCATTCGTATATATATGTTTCAGATCGAAACTGGGCTTGCTGGGCTTTGTTCTTATGAACTTAGTAGCCCAGCCCATGTAATGAAGTTAATCTTCGTTTGTACCAAACGAAGTTTATCTTCGTTTGCATCTAACGAAGATATTGTTTATCTTCGTTAGATGTAAGACTTGGTTATATTCCTAAATGTTTCATCAACAAGGAATCCTAACACATATTATGTTTGTACTTGTATAACACACAACAAACATCATACATAACACATATATATAACACCAAAACATGTAATCGATCATTAACAAAACGTAAAGTCCATAATCTATCAATTACATATATATAGATACGACATAAAGTAACATAATGTTTTAATCTAAAAGACAGATCAAATCTAAGTTGCTGTTGTCACATCAACGTGCATCAACAAACTCCCCCTTGACAGCAGCACCTTCGATTTCTTCAGTCTTCAAAATCTGGTCATCCATCAAATAACAATCTTCTGCTATTTGCATGGATATCTTCATGTAAGCAAAGTTGAAGAATCTTACGATAATGGCGTTCTTCATGCTTCCAAAATGGCAAGAATGAACATTCTGTATCGTATAACTTCCTTAGATCATTTCTTGAGAAGTTCACCAACTGCATCGGATCATATACTTTTTTCTCAACAAAATCTTCTTCTTCGAGTCTGCATACATCTTCGCTTCACCAGAGTTTCGATCAATTTCCCAATTATCCATCTTGTCCAAGACGTCTTGTGCCCATTTCTTGGCAGGGACTTTGATCATACACTTGACGTCATGTTGAACATACTCAACAGTTTTATCTGGCTTGACCACTCTTTTCTTCGGTCTTGGTTCAATCTTAAACTGCGGTTTGTCTGAATCTTTCATGTTCTTTCTCAACCAGAAATCATTACGAAGATACTTACCGACAACATCAGCTAAACCATCATCACTTGGATTGATAATCCAATTATTTCCAAGTTCATGTAAGTCTTCTTCACATAAACTCCTGAAATGTCTCTTACACCAAGCTAAGTACTGACAACCTTCTGGTCTTTTAAGAATAAACAGCTTCAGTTCATCATCATAGAACCAACTCCAGATGATTGTCTTGTACTTTGCAGCATCTTTGTCTGAGATATGAGTCCAATACAAATTTGGTTTCCAAGTTTCCCTATCGACTATCCATTCATTAATTCTTCTCTCGGGCACATGTTGATCAACCACATGTAATGGATCATCATCTCTGAGAGGAACTGGAAAATCATTTGGACTGAATGGTCTTATCAAATTAATCTCATAATCAGAAGGAATCAATGCATCACCATTCTTAGCATATACAACAAAGTGTAAAACTTTAGTTTGGCTACTGAATGGAACTTGAAGCATTCTTTCCCGAACATCTGATCTCTTCAGATCTAACACCCTACTTTCTTCAATTGATGGATCTTCAGGAATTGAGTCCCAAACTTCATCAAACCCATAAGGCTTCTTGAATATGTTTAGGTTTGGTTCAGGAACAAATTCACCTTCCTCGAGCTCATCACTATCAAAGAATAAATCTGTATAATCTGGATCATCTATTAAGATTTACACAAAATGAACACCAGAATACAAAGAATAATCATGATAATTATAATAAAGATGAAATGTAATCGTATTGAAATAAGATAGATTACATTTACATGTCATAACTTATTACATACAATCGAATATACATTCTATCTAAATAATCTTTATCATAATCAAAATCAGAAACCTGAATCACAAGGAACACCAGAAGGACCAGAAGGACCAGCATGAGAAGTATCACCTCCTGTCTCCCCCTCAATCTCTACACCCTTTCCTTTGTCTTCAACTGGGCGAGAATCATTCCTATCACCAGCATTATCAGCATCATCATCATCATTCTGACGTCTTGGTTGAACCGCTGACAATCTACAAATCTCTTCAGGAACTTCTCCCCCTTGATTTTTGACCCAGTTGATCAAAAATGTCAAGGCTGCTAGGGTATCGGTGAGATCAGACTCCAAAATACGAACCTGAGTCTCCAGAAGATCAACACGACGAACAAGCGAAGAATCTGAAGGAAGTCTGTAGGATAAGGAAGGAGCCACCAGAGGACGCAATACTTGTGCTTGAGAAACAGCAGGAATAACAGCAGCAGTTGGTCTTGGAGGATCAGGAATCGCTACTGAAGTAGCTTCAGCAACACGTCTACGCTTAGTTCTGGTATACTTAAGATCAACACCCCCTGTCCGTTTCACCGGACTAACCGAACTGGCTCTGTTCACAGGATCATCCATATCGTCAAAAATTCCACGCAGTTCAGAATCATTCTGAGCAGCAACATCAGGATCAATCTGAGCAGCACGGTCAGGAATATGACTATGTACATCATGAACGGAGTGAGCTGAATCAGAAACAGCATGAACAGCATAACATGCCTTACTCCGACGCTCTCTATGTAAAGCAGCACCTTCTTGAACAAAAGACTGATGTGAATGATCACTTTCGGAAGCAGCAGAGACATCATGAACCAACTTAGTTCGACGCTCATTAGCAGATTCATCTGTGTCTGTCTTGGTTGCAGCAGCAGAACCGTCTGAACTATCGGCTACACCTTCATCATTCCCATCATCAGAACTATCAGAATCATCACTCGAATCATCATCAGAGTCATTAGCAGAAGCATTCTCAGAACTTTCAGAATCTTCATCATTATCATCCACAAACATATCATTCTCAAGACGAGATCGATAGTTTGGATTAATCAAGTGACCAAAAAGTGGTGGATCATTAAGACCAGCCACATTACGTGTATTTGCTTCAAGATCAGCAAAAAGACGCGAAGGCCAAGCATGAAGAACGTAGCGAGGACCTTGGTCATACACTAAGTTAGGACAAAAATGTCTAACTATGGCCATAACAAACCGAGGATATAAGAGAAATCTCTTCCTCCCCCTGGCATTAATCTGATCAAGAAACTCCTGATAAAAGTATCTCGAGAAAGGATAAGGTCGATTATACACTAATGCAACCATCTGCGACGCAGTCTGAGCAGACAGTTGATCAAAACCAGCCTTGTGATTGCTCAAACACACGAGCAATGCATATGCAAGATATCTCCATCTTCCCTGAAAACCACTCTTATCAAAAGGAAGTTTGACCGCGCTGACAAACCCCATTCTCTGAAAAAATCTAAGAAGAAGTTCAAACTCATACGTCAACTCTACTTCTTCCTCTGCTTCTACCTCTGGTTCTGCACCTAAATGTAAAACAGTACGAAGCGTTGCAGCGTTGAAGTCAAATGTAATCCCTCCAACAGTAGCACGTACAAAACTATGTCCTTCAACCATAACTTCATGAGCAGTTGACCAAAAGGAATCTATATACTGCCTAACAAGTCTAGGCGAATCACAGAAAGCAAAAAATAATCTCGATCGAGCGATGTAATCAAACATCTCATGAAAATGTTCGCTATTATGCTGATCCGGATCAAGATTAAGTGCGAGATTATGTTTCTTCACAAACTGACGCGGAGCGAGAGCCATTTCTGCAAAACAAATCACAATATCAAAACAAATATAAAATAAGCACGATAAATGAATTGCAGACTTGAAAGACCTAATCAATAATTTCGTAAAGTAAAACTGCACAAAATTATTCGTTAAGTTGAGTTCATAAATTATAAACTGTACGAAATTAGTCACTAAATTCGTTAAGTATACAGGAACGAAGATGTAATCTAAGTTCGTAAGCTATAAAGGAACGATCATTTTCACATAACTTTGACATTTCACATAACACTTGAAAGGTCATTTTCTAAACTTAAACAAATTAATGTCCATGTTAGAAAATCTTCTTTGTAAACAAACCACACAACCTCATTAAAAATTCACACGAAGGAATTCAGCAAAACATATACTCAGAATTTGAATAGGATCTCTCGTGAAATAAGAACTTATAAAAATACTATTTTGACTCAATAAAAAGAAAAATAACTCAGAATAAAAATTGCAGAATAATAAACTAATTTAAAT
Source organism: Erigeron canadensis (assembly GCF_010389155.1). NCBI lineage: Eukaryota > Viridiplantae > Streptophyta > Magnoliopsida > Asterales > Asteraceae > Erigeron > Erigeron canadensis. The sequence continues at coordinate 22,650,338 of NC_057769.1, forward strand.
TCTAATTAACTTGACTTTATACATTATTCACATTATGCTTGATTATTGCTGATTAGATCAGGTTAGCATGTTACATAAGCCTGCGGATGAGAAATAATTCTCTTATTATAAGTTCTGAACAGTGACCCAACAACGATTACCGGTATGTTTGTCCTCTTAAACACTCGGTACTTCTAGTTTCCTTTGAATATGACACTTTCGTATTCCTTGAGCCAAGGACAGTCACCATGTAACCTAGTAAGTTACTCATGCCATACATTTAGTTTGCGAACTTATGTGACCCACAATCAGATATACTCCCATAATTGACACAAGCATTAAAATAACAAGTATTCAATATATATTTGGAAACGTCCTTGAACAAACCATGAAACACTTTTTACATTTCATCACTGAAGCACTTTAGTATTTTGCGATTTACATTTATTTTGTAACACTTTCGGTCGTACCATGGTCAAGGGCAGTCACCTTGCAACCTAAGTAGCCTAATATGTCACTTAATCACATTTACTTTCATTTGCATTAATTTTGTAACACTTTCGGTCGTACCATGGTCAAGGGCAGTCACCTTGTAACCTAAGTAGCCTAATATGTCACTTAATCACATTTAACTTAATTTACTTTCATGTTCAGGACTTGTAGAAGTTTCCAAATACAGACTGAATAAATTTTATAGTAAAGCTAGATCTTTCACAGAATTTAAGGACCAGATCTTAACATTTCTGAAAAGCAAGCATTCTCAGCCATATATCTGAATATGTTTCCCACAAGAACATTGTATAATTTAAGTTCAGATTGAAGGAAACCTTGGTACTTTGTGCCTACCGATATATCCCAAATTGTAATCACTGAACTAAGCAGTTATATTACGATTAAGCAGGCTTAAAAGCTAAAGTATCGTCACTTCTAATCATTTAGCGCAGTAACCTTACTTTATTCATATTTTTTGGATTTTTGATTTTTCAATGGTTTTGTATTTTTCTGACACTAGATATATACAAACTTATACTAAGACAACTCTTTTTGTATTTTTATGACACTATCTATGTACGACTCAAACTAAGACAACTCTTTTTGTATTTTTATGACTCTATCTATGTACGACTTACACTACAAAGACACGAAAAATACATTTAAGTTCTTTGAGAGAAACTACTCGGCATTCTTCATACCATTGAGTTGATATAACAACTCAAGACGAGGTCCATCAAAAGCTTTAGTGTATAGATCAGCAAGATTATCATCAGTAATAACCTTTTCTAAATGAATAAGCTTTTTCTCAAAACAGTCATGTATGAAATGATACTTTATATCTATGTGCTTGGTGACTTTAAAGTTTTTCGGATTCTTGGTAATATCTATGGCAGACTTATTATCAATACAAATAGGAGTATTGGAGATATTCATACCATAGTCGCGCAATTGTTGCTGTATCCAAAGCACCTGAGAACAGCAATATCCAGCAGCAATGTACTCTGCTTCACAGGAAGACTGTGCAACAGATGTCTGCTTTTTGCACTACCACGATATAATTCTCCCCCCTAAAAGCTGACATCCACCTGACGTTGATTTCCTATCCGAAATGTCACTACCATAATCCGAATCAGTATAAGCTACGAAGTCAAAGGAACCATACATGGGATACCAAAGACCTAGACGAGGCTTGGCTTTCACATAACGAAGAATCCTTTTCGCAGCTTTCAAGTGTGACTCTTTCTGATTAGCCTGATATCTAGCACACATAGAAACAGCAAAGGTAATATCTGGACGTGAGGCTGTCAGATACATCAAGGATCCAATGATAGCCCGATATTGAGTGGCATCGACGTATGGATCATTAGGCTTATCAGGACACAACCCATGATTAGTCTTAATGGGAGTAACAGCATCCTTAGCATCAGTCATTCGAAACCTAGTAAGAAGATCTTTGACATACTTGGTCTGATGTATAAAGAAGCCATCCTTCAGTTGATCCACCTGTAGTCCAAGGAAGAAGGTTAATTCCCCCATAGCACTCATCTTAAACTTAGCCTTCATGCTCTGTTCAAATTCCTTGCACATATTGTCATCAGATGAACCAAAAATGATGTCATCGACGTAAACCTGTACAAGCAAGTAGTCCTTCCCTTTCCATTTAATAAACAACGTGCTGTCTATAGAACCTCTGGTAAAACCAGTTTCCTTCAAATGAGTTGACAATTTTTCATACCACGATCGAGGAGCCTGATGTAAACCATATAAAGCCTTATCGAGACGATATACTCTATTAGGAAAGTCTGGATCCTCAAACCCGGCAGGTTGTTCTACATACACTTCTTCTTTAATTTCTCCATACAAAAAGGCACTCTTTACATCAAGCTGATACACCTTAATACCTTTATAACTAGCATATGCCAGAAATAATCGAATAGCTTCAAGTCTAGCTACAGGTGCAAATGTCTCATCGTAATCAAAGCCTTCTTGTTGCTCAAATCCTCTAACCACCAATCGAGCCTTATTGCGAGTGACTACACCTCTGTCATCTCTTTTACAACGAAAAACCCAACGCGTTGATAAAGGAGATTCACCCGGAGGTAAGTCAACTAACGTCCATACTTCAAGCTTTCGAAACTGAGCCAATTCTTCCTGCATCGCCTCAACCCATGACGGTTCCTTAAGAGCCATTCCAACATTTTTAGGCTCAACCCGAGAGATAAAGCAATAATACAAGTACCAAGTAATTGCCCCAGTATCCTTAACTTCAGCAAACATACACGACAGTTTCTTAAATTGATTCCTCGTGCGAATAGAGGCAAAAGCATCACCAATGATTTGCTCGAATGGATGATCCTTATTGACCCTAGTTTGAGGAACCTTATCGACTGAAAGATCATCTCCCAAGTTTGTCTGCACATGTTGCTCTGGAGTTTTATAATCTGGAGTTTTAGGCTCCTCCTGATTTTCACCTTCCGTGTCATCAAGATCATAGAAAGGAGAATCAGGTAGAGGTATATGCAAGGGATCAGTAGGATCTATAGGAGCAGCCTCTAAGGTAGAATCTGCTACTTTCGTCCCACTAGATTCTCCAGATTTAGAAGTAGGCTCAACTATTGGTGAGGAAACAAAAGAAGAACCAGAAACCGGTCCTCCATTAAGAGGATCATGGAGAGTAACTACATCCTCCACAGTCGAAACACCTGCAAAAGAAACAGGACCACGAAAAGAAGTGAAGACACCATCATAATCAAAATTATTAGCAGGACCAATGTGTACAGCAGGTTTATGACTGACAATTACGACATTTTTACCAAGATCTACTTTGCCAGTCTTCTGATTGTACACACGCCTAATCGGTGTACTTGGTACATAACCCAGAAAGAAACCCTCCTCAGATTTAGGTTCAAATTTCCCTTGAGGAAGAGTTTTAAGAAAAGTGCAAGGAACACCGAAAGGCTCAACCTTCTGCAAATTGGGCTTTTTGTTGTGCAAAAGTTCAAAACTAGTTTTCTTAAACCGTTTAACTGTCAAAACCCGATTCAGAATGTGACAAGCTGTATTCACTGCCTCTCCCCAGAAAGTAATAGGAAGCCCTGAATCAGCAAGCATCGTCCTGGCTGTCTCAATCAATGTCCTGTTCTTTCTTTCAGCCACGCCATTCTGTTGTGGCTCATATGGTGCACTGTACTGATGTTGAATTCCTTTGGTCAAGCAAAATACATTAATAGTATTATTCTTGAACTCAGTACCATTGTCACTCCTGATTCTCTTAACTTTGACTCCATGGACATTTTCAACTTGTTTAACAAAATCCATAAATCGTTCTGCGGTCTCATCCTTAGTCTTCAGAAAGAATACCCATGAGTACCTCGAGTAATCATCAGTGATCACCAAACAGTAAGACATCCCTCCAATGCTTCTTATGTTCACAGGACCAAAGAGATCCATATGAAGTAATTCGAATGGTTTGGATATAGTGTTGAGTACTTTTATTTATGCGGATTCTTATGTTGCTTTCCTTTCAAACACGGTACACACTTATCTTCCATCCCAAACTTCTTAACTGGCACACCGTCAACTAACCCAAGACTAATAAGTTCATTCATCTTCCGAAAGTTGATATGTCCCATTCTACGATGCCATAGGAGAGATTCAAACTCATTTGCCTTGCTCAACAAACAAAGGGGCTCCTTTGGATTATCAACACCTAAAAGTAAGCCATAAATGTCTCTCTTCCTAGGAGCTTTGAGCATTATCCATTCTTCTGGAATAACGAAACCCGACTTCAAGATGTATGCCTCCTTTTCTGTGAAATGAACATTGTTGCCCTTATCACAGATCTGTGAGACACTCATTAGATTGTGAGTAAGTTGTTCCACATAGTTAACTCTTTCTAGAGTAAGTTGTCCATTGACGACATCTCTTTGACCGGTGATGTTGCCACCCTTGGATCCAGCAAAACTAACATACGACCCATTTATACCAGTATAATTGGACAAGAGCTTCTTGTCCCCTGTCATGTGCCTGGAGCATCCACTGTCAAGGTACCACAAATGAATTGGTTTCCTAGGAACTCCCTGCACATAAAATGAGAAAAATTAGTTTTCATTGGGGACCCAAACCTTCATAGGTTTGGGTCGTCTCTTCTCATCCTTGAGAATCAATTCAGTCCAATATCCATTGCTAGAAGCCGTGGGTAGGGCTTGATTCTCGACTTGTCTTCTCACTGGAGAAGACTTCTGACCTCTCGTCGGAGAGTTCTTGGGGAATGAGGGCCAAAAGAAGGTCTAACACTTGAGTGAATTCTGTCATAAAATGAATTACGACTTGGAGGTGTTTGTGACCGACTCGAACTCCCACTGGGGTTGTGAATCTTGGTTCCTTAGGGGATGAACCTTTTGGTGGAGATTCACGTCGGTGAGGTATAGTAAACGGTTTTGTAGAAGATTGAACTTTAGTCTCATGAACCTGTTTATCATTACCCACCCCCTTTTTCCTTCCGAGGTGGAAACCTTTGAAGGAGAACCCGATCTCCGAGGTCGATTTGGACATACACTGTAAACATGACCTTTTTCATGACAAGCAAAGCAAGAGAGGACCTTAACCTTTTTCTTTGTATCTACCTTATTATTGGTACTTACAGATTCACTAGTGTCCACTGACTTACTTGTTTTTCTAGAATCCTCATGGTCTGTTTGGTCGGTGATATCCTAGACTTACTTGGGGACTTCTTACGTGCAGGCATTAGTATATGCTTCAAAACCTTAGTTGCTTCTACATTAACAACTAATTCATCTTCAGATTTGCTATTCCTAGACTGCTTAGGTAAAGGAGTTTGACGCAACTGACTTAATTTCTTCATATCCTTAATATCAACATCCCAGACTTTATCAATCCTCTTAGGGTCAATAGATGCTAATGGAAATTCTAACTCAGTATAAACCCTACTACTCTTTCGAAGTGTAAAGTGAGTAATACTGTCTTTCTGACCGTAAGAAGTGGATGGATCTAGGACAACATCTTTCAATTTCTCTGCCTTGGTAGGTTGAGAAGAAACTCCTTTAGACTCTGTTGTTTTCTCAGTCAAATTTGGCTTAGGAGTTGAGTCTTTCGATTTACCATCATCAACACTAGGTTGAAGTAGGACTTCAGGAATATTGGGTTCTACAGGAGTATAGTTATTGTTGAAAGGAGGAGGCATGCTATTATAAGAAACCTTAGCAGTGTCAGAACTCTTAGATGGAGAATCCTCAAACTTTTTCATATGCATTAAAAGCTCAGCATGTCTAGCAGAATCAACCTTAGCATTTAATTCCACTATTTCTATCCTAGCATCAGCAAGTTCTTTCTCAATTGTAGCACACTTTTTAGCTAACAATGCATAAGCTTCACCACCTACTCTTTCTACAGCCACAGCATGTTTAACTTTGTCTTTCATAGCACTAATGTCAGACTCTAAAGATCTAATCCTATCCTTTAAGAATTTTTCTCTATCAGTGACAGTTAGATCCTTTTTAATCAACTTATCTCTTTCCTCATGAGCAGCATTGACAACAGATTCTAATTGCTTAATTTGTTCATTCTTTTGTTCAATTTCATCAAACATTCGATTAACAATTTTGCAAACATGAACAATAGTATGTAGAGAGTAAGATACCTGTTGATCTGCTTCTTTGCAGTCTGCCATGTAAGCAACAAAGTCATCCACACTCATGCCTGCTGGAATTTCATACTCCTTCATCTGCTCTTCAATTGTCTTTTCAACCTTTTCTGTAGCAGAATCGTCTTTGATCTCAGCAGCTTTCACCTCTCCAGAATCTTTCATATCATCAACCTCAACCTCTTCATCAGACTCAGAATCAGTATCATATACCTCAGCAGAAGATTCCATGTTCGAGCTTTGAACATTTTCATACAAATGCTCATCATTGTGGTAAACTGTGGTGTCCAAGAAATCATCAACAAATCCACTATCTGAGCATATCATCAACTATTTCAGCCAAATAAGCATTATTGGTCTCATCCTGTGGAAGATTCCAAACATAAGAACCATCAGGTTGAGCAGCTACGATAGCCTTGTCATTGCCATTTCCAGTAGTATCATCAGTCAACAAGAGAGCTCTACTTGCATTCTGATTAAATGGACGATTACCACCTCTATCTTGACGTGTAGGGGTAATATTGACATCTCTCTTTGGTCGTTGACATTCTTTGGCAAAATGTCCAAAGCCATCGCAGTTATAACACTTAACCTTTGACTTGTCGAAGCCCTGAGTACCCCCAATAAGCTTTCTACCTGTTCTTTGCATAAACCTTTGCACTCTCCTGGTGATCATCGCCAAATTCCATTTCAGATCCATTTCTTCAACATCATCTGGATCTATTTGGTCATAATCTTCATCAATGAGTGTTGGATCTGTGATCCTTCCTACAACAAAAGCTTCATGTGCAGCACACATTGCGGCAAATACATTCATCCTTCCCTCAGCTGATTTCATATCCATGGGCATAGACTTGTAACCAGCAGAAGTAGATGAAATGTTACCAAACTTCATATTTCCAGGCTTTGCACTTTCATTAGCCTTTCTAGCTTTGTAACCAGCATCAGAAGCCATGAAACTAGCAGAATCATCTCCATCCATAACACAATCAGAACTCTCTTTCGTGCCAGAAGTACCAACCCAGAAAAGAATGCATTAACGTCAGCTGTTGGATTTTTCATAGTGGCATGATAAAGAGATGGATCTTGTGTGAAGTTGTCTTGGAGATCCTTTGCCTTATCCTTCATTTCTCTATTTCTTAAAGTGGATATAACACCATCTATACGAAGAGTTGCATAATCTGCTCTTTCTTGCAATCCATGACAAAACTCTTTATAAGCTTTCGGCAAACCATCCAAGAATTTATCCACTATCTCAGTAGGAGTGTACTTAAGATCGAAATAAGCTAACTCAGCAAGAAGATGTTGAAATCTCAATATAAGATCCTCAACTTGTTTGTTCTTGGTAGCATTAAAGCAATCAAATTGTTTCTTAAGCATCTTAATTCTATTTTGCTTCAACAATGGATCACCTTCACAGTGTGCTTCAATAGCATCGAACAACTGTTTTGAAGTCTTGTACTCCTGTTTAGGAAACAGGTGCACTAATTCTTGAGGAATGCACATCCGAAGAGTAGAAAGAGCCTTAACTTCAATAGCATACAAAGATCTTTCTTCTCCTTTTAACTCTCCTACCTTGTAATTAGTTGTAACACCGTTTACAGTAAGAGTTGGCCATTCATATCCTTCGGTGATCATTATCCACATGTTCAAATCTTCTCGTTGAATATAATCTTCAAATCGGCCTCTCCACGCCCAGAAGTCAGCCAATGAAACTAACTTCGGTGGAGAATTAGTACGTCCAACGAGATGATCATGATAGACAAGAGAATTCAGGTATTGTGCAACAGCAGTGTTGGTTGAAGAGGAAGCCATTGTTTAGCGAAAATGGATGTGAGAAACGAAAACAGTTTTAAATTCGTAAGAGGAGTTGAAACGAAGATAGTTGCTAAATTCGTTAGTTGAAACTTAACGAAAATAGATTTAAATTCGTTTGAAGGAATGGAACGAAGATAGGTCTAACTTTGTTTGAAGGAATTGAACGAAGATAAGGCTAAATTCGTGAGGTGAAGGTGAACGAAGATAACTTTAAATTCGTTAGAAGGAACTGAACGAAAATAAAGCTAAATACGTTTGAAGAGATTGTAAACGAAGATGAGGTTAAGTTCGTTTGCTAAATTCGTTTGAGAAAACGAACTTAGCGACTGTTAGAGTGTCGGGAGGTTTTTGAGAGAAAATAATCAAACAAACGATCTCGAACCTTCGATAAGATATCGATTGGCTCTGATACCACTTGTGAGTCCCTCGATAGCTACAGATTGCTCTCGAGATCGTCTATTGTTATGTCGTGAGTGCGGAATCCTCACGAGATAACTAGTTTGATTAGTTATCGTGTATATCGCTAATTATCAAGTAAATAATCAGCCGTATGATGCTATATTCATTTCTATAAGCTATAGAACGAACTTAGTCGTCTGGTGTATGTGTATGTCGAATGTGATACCTCAATTTAGGGTATTCATTCGTATATATATGTTTCAGATCGAAACTGGGCTTGCTGGGCTTTGTTCTTACGAACTTAGCAGCCCAGCCCATGTAACGAAGTTAATCTTCGTTTGTACCAAACGAAGTTAATCTTCGTTTGTTCCAAACGAAGTTTATCTTCGTTTGCCTCTAACGAAGATATTCCTTATATCTTCGTTAGATGTAAGACTTGGTTATATTCCTAAATGTTTCATCAACAAGGAATCCTAACACATATTATGTTTGTACTTGTATAACACACAACAAACATCATACATAACACATATATATAACACCAAAACATGTAATCGATCATTACCAAAACATAAAGTCCATAATCTATCAATTACATATATATAGATACGACATAAAATAACATAATGTCTTAATCTAAAAGACAGATCAAATCTAAGTTGTTGTTGTCACGTCAACGTGTATCAACAGAGTGCATAGATTTTTAAGTAAATCTCGATGATATTCCATTTTAAACACTTAAAAAACAGGCTATTAGATATTAACATACCCAAACCATATGTCTGGCAGAATTCTCATATCCAAATATCAAGTTTTCCAAATACCATAATGTCATTTCAAGACTTGGAAAAAATGGTAACTTACAAAGTTTTCATTTGTCAAATCATCACGAGAGAAAAAAATATATATATATCGATTAATCATATATCATACCAAAATCATTCGGTTATCAATATTTCAATGTCACCAATTTCAACAACTTTCAAGATTTCATATAGGGCCCAATACCCAAACCGTTTGTTCAAAACATAATATCCATCCATGAATAACATAAATTACCCATTTAGCCAAAGGCATAATTTGATGATTAAATGCTTGAGCCACTACTAAGACCCTTTCATGTCCAAATAATGATAATAATAACTTGCACTGATATATTATGATATAAAGGCACATGCTGTCAATCATGTGCAATAATTAATAATAAAGGAGTCGTGCCATGGAGACGACTAAATAATAAGTAGATTAGAGCACCCCACGACCGACACCGTTGAAGGCGGCCACGTAGGCGGCCAAACAACCTGTCGCCGCTGATGTGAGTGAGGGGACGAATCCTAGTTGCACAACTCTCTAACTACAGGCCTCAATGAGTTAATAGTAGTGTAGCGGGAACTAGACTTTAACAGTACTCAAGCTCATCATATAACATAGATCACATTGAACATACAACATACATTCCTTAACATATAAAAGAGTTTGAAAGGGGGCTATGACTCACCTTGATATGCCGCATATTATACCCATCTATCCAAAATGGGTACTTCCCATCTATAGCTTCCTTGACCATATATCCATTATGTTCCTCCATCATATTTCAAGCCAAGACTATCCCTACGATAGGACTAATATACGTAAGTTCCTATCTTAAGCCATCACTTAGAAATGTCATTTTCATTATGTTGCTATCAATTGTGGGATCCAAGTATATTGGTAACACTCGCATCATTTTGGTTGTAGAGATTGATGGTGTAAAAGGTTACTTTCATTACATGCGTAGTTATAAGTTGTTAGGTTCTCGGTAACTTGGCTTCATTTGTGGTTTCACTTGGCATATTAGGTTATCATATATAAATGTCATATTAAGTTATATTATCGTTATTCATCATTTGATGTGTAACCAATTTTAGCACGAATTAGCATTTGTGATGTCAATATATAGTTTGGCTAACATAATTACTTATGTTTATCTCACTTAATTATCTTTGTTTTATTTTGATTACACTTATCTTCAACTCGTATATTTATCGATTTGTCTTAAGATTACTTGGTTCATGAAATTCGTTTAAGTGTTATGGGCCATTATCAATTAGGCCCAAAGTGTCATGGGCTTTTTAATGTTTTGGGCTTACATTAGTTGTTGGGCTTCACCTTATTTGGGTTATGTGCTTAATGGGTTATATTGGTTATTAGGCCATATACCTTATTGGACTAGGTGGGCCTACTGATTTGTGGTTTTATGGGTTGGTTATTTGGGTCAGGTTAGCCCATTATGGTTCTTAGTTCATTACATAGCCCATTATGCCATTTATAAGATTACTTACAAATTTTCTGTTTTATACTTTATTTTTACGAAATGTTAGCTACTATTTTAGGGTCAAGACGAATTATTTGAACCTTCCTGATTTTTGTGTAGCAACCTATATGTGTCTTATAATTTTGTAAATTTTTACTTAATTTTTAGACATTGTTTACTACCTCTAAAAATTTCCAAACTAAAACTGGTTAGAATGGTTGTTGTTGTGTGACTTCAAATGTTTTATAAAAGTTCTTAACGATATGACCTTCAGAAAAATAACACAAATTTATTTTAAGTCATGGACACATTGAAATTACTTTCCACCAAGTATGACCTCCTGGAGCATTTTGGTTTAAGAGATAAAAATTGTCAAAGTTCACAAAATATTCAGACAAAATTACAGTTTTGACCAGTTTTAGTAGAAAAATCATATCTTTCATTTGGTTCAGTATTTCTAAGGAATTCCAGTTGGTGGTTATTCTTAACTCGTTCCTCTACAACTTTTATTTTGAAAGTTTTGCTTGAAAATGCCCTCACATGCCCAGTTTACCCGTTACAAGACAGAAGATTATTTCTGTCAGATTGTTCTTGATTATATCAACTCACCAATAGGCTTTCTTGCTTAATTTACACTTTATTTCACCTCTAACATGTTTGATACCTTTTCCTATGATGTTAAATCCAAATACACAGACTTCTTATCAAATTCAAAGTCATCATTTATCCATCTCATGTCTCAAATCAAAAATCAACCAAAACTAGTAAAAAAATCTTAACATGCATGTGATGATCTAACACTTTACACTAAATCCATTATTATCTCTTGCATTCTTAATTATTTCATTAAAATTAGTATTTTTAATGTGTATGCATGCATAGATCTATGTGTTTTTAGTCCAAGAAATCAAGGATTAGTAAGGTGAGATTCAAGAGAGTTGAAGCTAACAACCTTTGAAGATCAAAACAAGAAGATCAAGAGTGTTGTTGGGTCTTGTTCCTGATGGCTGCCCAAGAGTTGTTTGTTGGCTGTAGCAAGCTTAGCTACAAAATGAAGGAGAATATGAAGAACAAACAAAGGAACAAGTTGGGTACCCTTTGATGATCAAGAATCAAAAGAAAGTGAGGAGATAAGGGCTGTTTGCTGCCCGTTTTTGCTGCTGCCGATCAGCCACCTTGGAGGGCTGATTTCGAGACTCCAAGGCCTCCCAAGAGCTCCATCCTTGATCTACCTTTAACCCTTATCTAGATGATGACCCATACATGTTATTATTATGTTTTGTTAGTAAGATTAGAGGGTGTTTTTCACCCATTTTTCTGCCAAGAAAGAAAGAAAAAGAGGAGAGAGTTTGAGAGCATCTTTTGGTGATTGTGTGTGTGTTTACTTGAGAAATGAGAAGGAGGTGAGTTCCCAAGGCATATATCATGTGAGAGAAGAGAGAGGTAGAGGAGGGAGTGCAGATTTTTTGAGAGTAAGATGAGATAAAAGGAGGGTGATGTAAAAGTGGAGTGTGTGTAAGTGTTTAAAGTGGTCCAACTTTTGTCTTGGATGTCTAATGAAAGCATGTGGCTAGCTCAATTCTCATTGGTGGTTTGGTTTTGGGGTGTAGGAAGTGGTGGCCAAAATTTGTAGCCAAATATCAAATAAAGGCTTGAAATTTTTATAAACTTCAATGTTTGTGGTGCATATATGTAGTCTAGGTTCATGCATGCTTATATGTGTATGTATAAATATATGTGTAGTGTAATTTATTTAAATTAATTAGTTGTTTTAAAGTTGTGTGAATATTATTTGGTTTATGATAGATATTAGTTTTCATAAAAAGTATGTATTTATATATATAAACATATATTTCGTGTATGCGTATCTATGTATATATTGTATTTTAGTTTTGTCACTTAATTCATTATATGTACGTTTTGTATTTATATTTGACATATATATACTTATTATTATCATCCAAGAACTTTTATGTGCATAATGCTTTATAAATATGTTTTTGAAATGGTCATTTTATTTCCAAGTCCATTTATACTCCAATTGGATTGGTGATTAAATTGTTGAACATTTTGTAAGATTTATATATTTGTTATCTCAACTTGTGAGTCTTACTTTATTATTTATTTAACTTAATTTCTTAAAAGAAAGATTTTGTTCATTGACATTTTATCAAGTTCAACTTGAACCAATATATAGCTCGAGATGGTCTCGAATGATTATTGGTTATGGCATTTCTAAGATGCTATCGTATATGGGCATTTCGTTGAACTAGATGGCAAGTATCACTATGCCTTAAACGTCTAGAAGTATAATTCTCTTGTTAAACCTCTAGAGATAGATACCTAGATAAATATAAGTTAGTTGTCCTAGTCGGAAGTTGAGGGTTGTACATCTTGGTTCCACAACAACCTTATATTTTATTTAACAATCTATAAATAAAATACACTTCAAAAATAACAATCTATAAATTTACTTTACTTGTACTTTACATTATTGATTCATATTTACATATTTGTATTATCACCTTAATAAGTAACTTCCAGTTAACTTGGTACACTGTTAACTGCAACTGGTCACGTCCAGATACAGTGAACGTGTTGCAAAGTAAACTCACCGTCGACATAAAGGTGTCTTTGGTACTCATCTAGTAATAGTTGGGACTTACACCTAGGCTTATCCGTTGGATTTTGTTGTTGCAAGAGTTTGATATTCAGATTAAGGATAAAAAAGCTGTCGAAAACTTGGCAGCCGACCATTTGAGCCATTTGGAGGACCCGAATCGGGAGGAACTTCGAGATGGGGAGATTAATGACCACTTCCCCAATGAATCTTTAATGTTTATTTCTAACTCTGATGAAGTTCCTTGGTTTGCAGATATAGCTAATTATTTGGTTGCAGATGAGATACCGAATGATTTCACGTCCCAGCAAAAGAAGAAACTCATATCGGATGCTAAGCACTATTTTTTGGATAATCCATACTTGTTTCGTGTTTGTGCAGATGGTATGGTGAGGGGATGTGTAGCTGGAGCTGAGACTGGGGAGATTCATGATGCTTGTCACTATGGTCCAACTGGAGGTCATTACGGTCCTTCGGTTATGGGTAAGAAAGTTTTTGATGCAGGTTTCTATTGGCCTACAATCTTCAAGGAGGCTCAAAATTTGGTAGAGACTTGTGACATTTGTCAGAGACAAGGAAGCATCACTAAGCAGGACGAGATGCCTCAACAGAGCATTCAGGTATGTGAGGTATATGATATTTGGGGTATAGACTTCTTGGGAGCATTCCCGCCGTCTAACAAGTTCCAATATATTCTTGTTGTCGTTGACTACGTATCTAAGTGAGCCGAAGCCAAGGCTTTGCCCACGAATGATGCGAAGTTAGTCATTGATTTCCTTAAACAGTTATTTCGTCAATTTGGTTGCCCTAGAGCTTTGATTAGTGACCGAGGAACCCATTTTGCAAATCATCAATTAACCAAGGTCATGAAGAGGTATGGTGTTGTTCATCATTTTTCTACCTCATATCATCCACAGACCAGTGGTCAAGTGGAAAATACCAATAGGGCTTTGAAAAGAATTTTAGAGAAAACTGTTGGAGATAATCCCAAGGTTTGGTCAAAGAAGTTAGATGACGCCTTATGGGTGTTTAGGACGGCCTATAAGACGCCGATTGGCACCACGCCGTACCGGTTGCTCTATGGAAAAACTTGCCATCTTCCTATTGAAATAGAGCATAAGGCGTATTGGGCGTTGAGGAATTTGAACTTGGATATGATGAAAGCCGGTGAACTTAGAATGTTGCAACTTCATGAGCTTGATCAGCTTAGGTTGGGTGCATATGAGAATTCCAGGCTTTACAAGGAGAAGACCAAAGTTTGGCATGACAAAAGGATCCGTCGAAAGGAGTTTAAGGTTAGAGCGAAAGTTTTGTTGTTTTTGTCTAAGTTTAAAATTAAACAACCTACGCTAACTTCTAGGTGGGTTGGACCTTTTGTGATTAAGCATGTGTATCCGTCAGGCTATGTTGAGTTATTTAAGCGTAATGGTGACGAGTCGTTCATTGTAAATGGTCATAGACTTAAGTTGTATGTGGAAGAAGAGCAAGTTGAAGGGATAATCATGGAGATCTCCATTTTTGAATTAGACACTTGAAAGTTGGTCGAGTCTAGCTAATGACTCGTAAATAAATTAAACGCTTCTCGAGAGGCAACCAGTGTTATTTTATTGCATTTTTATTTTCTTTTTATTAGTTAGATTTGATATTGTTTTGTCAAGAAAATGCAGGTGCAAATTTGGTGTGAAGTAGATTCATGTAAGTTGTTTTAAGTTATCTTACTAAAATTTTTCTAAGTAAAAAGGGTGAGAATCGGACCAGTGATTCCCCACTGCGCCGTAATGGGGGTGTAACAGGGTGATTGCGCCGCAGTCCAAACTCCCTAACTCGCGGGTGAAAAACGCCCCACTGCGCCGCAGTGGGGGAGACCGAAGCCCACTGCGCCGGAGTGGGCATGTTGACTGGTCAACCAGGTTCGGGGGTCATAAGCTAGTCAAAAGAGGGGATTTTTTTTACATCAATCTTGCAATTTTCTTCCTCTTGCTCTCAAAAACCGAACGACCTCTTCCAAAAACCCCCTAAAGCTCCGAAAATCACCTCTAGTTTCACATCAATCTTGCAATTTTCTTCCTGTTTTCTCCTAGATTATCATCTAACTATCATCACCATGGGAAAAAGAAGTTTTCTTTATTACTTTCTTTGTATTTTCCTTAATAATTGATTTTTAATTTTTAGGGTTTAATTTCCGAATTAAGTTGTGGATTTTGTTGGTTATGTGGTATAGAAGCTAATGGGGTATTTAATTTCTCGTCTATAACACGTGTACAACTGAATTTGAGTTGAAATTGAAACTTGGGTTTTGAAAAATTAGGGCTTTTGATGAATAAGTGTTAGGGGGGATTAATATGTGATTAAGTAGTGATTATTGTTAGGTCCAGATTTACTGGACTCGCTCCAGACGTATCTACTGGAGCCCTCTGAAGATTTGTCCAGAAATTATGTGAAGACCAGTGAACAACTTACTTGTATAGAAATCTGGATTCCACCAGATTTGTTCACTGGACTTCACTCCAGTCAAGATCTTTCCACTGAAGAACATTCTCACTGAAGTCGAAGACTGAAGTCTAAAGAAAGAAGTCTGACAAATAGCGGAGCTCACTGGAAGACTTACCCATCTTACCAGAAAGAATATTAGATTTATTCTTTTTGCCTATAAATACCAAGTCACTTCCTCGTCCAAATAACATACTTTTGCAATTTGGTGCCTTTGCTCAAATACTCTCGATCTAAACAGTCATACTTCACAACTTTAAGTATTTCGATCAAAGAGTTTATTTAGCAAAGATTAGATCACTTGTAATTCATAGGTTGTTTAGATACTTACTTTGTAATATCTTGTTCCGCAACAACCTTGTATTTTATTTAACATCAATAAATAAAATACATTTGAAAATTACATTGTGTCTCACCATTTACTTATTTGCTTATCTTTATATTGCTTAAGTACGTATTACGTTATATATATATATATATATATTCTTGCATTTATATTAATCGTAATACTAGTCCAATCTAGTGCTTACTTGACATTTAATACTAGTCATCTCTAGTGATTACTTGACTTGTTATTCTACACTTGTGGGTTAAACCATCGAGTGAGGGACTTCACAATTGGTATCAGAGCAGAAGGCTAACATACTTGCCTAGATCTGCATTCTCTCGATGGCCAACGCAGAGAATACACAAGGAAACCCTTTAAATGCTGGACCTCCACCCATAAATGAATTTGAACAAACTAATGACCATGCTAACAATAATCCACCACCACCCCCTATTCCTGCTTCTCCACATGTGCATGTGCACTACTCGAATACTCCTGTTCCCAAATTCAGTGGGAATGGTGATGAATTTGGGACGTGGAAGGCTAGGATGCTACTACATGTTACTGGTATTGAGAGGAATATGCTTAAAATTTTAAATGAAGGACCTTATATTCCTAGAAGTCCTCTTAATCCACTTCTTGATCCAACTGGAGCAAGATCTGGGAGGGAAAAGAGAGAGGAACATTGGTCCGAAGAGGAAAGGAGACTTGTCAATATTGACACTACTTTAAAAGTCATGATCCTCGGGGCCGTTCCTGAAGCTCTAATTCCTACACTAGTCATCTTTGTATGGAGCCTTCAGATTCACTGAAGAGAATCAAGCCCAGAGAATTGAGGCAGAAAAAGATGCTATTAATCATGCTTCCAGTAGTTCCCCAGTGGTTAGTCATACTGAACCACCTTGTGCAGCATTAATGTCTTCCGAGAATGTATTTTCTATGAAGAAGATGATGTCTGAATTAATGGATTCTGGAGTCATGAATAATATCTCTCCAGATTATGATGAAACTGACAATGATGATATAATGGCTATGATGGCTAAAACGTTTAACCGTTTCAAAGCCAGAGCTAACAGACCCACTGGACACAATGCACCCAGTTCTTCCAATGATAAGACCAATTTGACATGCTTTAAGTGTGGCAGAAAAGGTCATTTCATGAAAGAGTGCAAGTCCAATCAGTTTATCTCACAATCTGGTCCATCACCTTCTTATAACAAGCCTGATGATAGCTATAGATTAAAATACAAAAAGCTTAAGGCTCAAATTGCTCTCATGTCTGCATAAAAAGATAATAATAAATGCATGGTGGCAAAAGAAGAATGGGTTCCCTCTGATGACTCATCAGTTGATGATGAAGAGGAAAGAGATTGTTGTTACATGGCTCTAGCTGATGAAGAGCATCTGGTGAAAGAAGATGTCACATCTGGAAGATGGGTGGATATTGTCATTAAAAAGGTAATAGATTATGACAAAGAAACTGATCCTGAGTTAAAATTGGACATTGCTGAAGCTTTAAACTCTGATTTAATGTTTGTGGAAACTGTTCGTTCAGAAATGTCAAATAATTTTGAAACAGATTTTTCTAAAATGACAAACTTACAATCTAAGTTAAAAGAATTGCAAGATATTGAACTAGCTTTCAAAGCACAAGTTTTGGTTACTGGACAACTGGTCCAAGAAAAGGAAGAACTGGAAAATCTTTTATCAAAAGAAAAACTTGTTATCCAGTCATGGCTTGAGACCAAGAAACCATATGATGCTGCACGTAACCAGTACCCCTCCCAAAAACGTGCATATCTAGGGGGTGATGTTAATGCTGCTGCATTAATACCTGTTGTTGACCGACTGCCTGAAGTGTTAAAACCTAGCACTATATATGATGAACCAACAACACCCAAAACTTGTATTATTCCTCCTGTTCAATTGTCTGAGGTTAAAACTGGAGCTCCACAGATGAATGCTCCAGTCAAAAAGGTTAAGCAGAATAAACCTTTGCCTCAATCATCTTCTAAAGAACCCCAGGTTCAAAAAAAGAAGAATGTTGTTCCTCCACCTAAGCCAAAAGTACAGTCAACTGGAAAGGCTATGGTGTCATCTGAAGAAAATATTTTGTTAAGGTTAGAGAGTCAGTTTCAACTACTGGCTCGACAAGTTCAAAGTTGTAATGCAAGAATTAACAATTTTGAGGGTACTTCATCTGGCCCTAAACAAAATACAAAACATCTTTCAAAGAAAGAAAAATCGAGCACACCTATTGATAAGCAAAAGAAAAAGGTTTCAAAACTGTCAGCTCCAATGGTGTTTACTGAGAAACCCACTATTTTTGAAAGTGAAATCAACCAGATACCTGCTGGGATCCATCCTAGTGGATCCAGAGAACCCATCAGTCGATGGGTTCGCAAACCTTTAAACTAATAATCTGGTGGATGTGCAGGGCGATCGAAAGAAATATATTTGGTATCTTGACAGCGCTGCTGGCAGGACAATGACCGGATGTAAGACCCTGCTAGAGGAATTCGAAGTTTCAGACGGACCCTCCATTACTTTTGGAAATGATGGTTCTGGAAAGACTGAGGGATATGGTGTTCTGAACAATGGTCAAGTCAAATTCAGACGAGTGGCTTATGTAAATGGGTTGAAGTATAATCTCATAAGTGTGAGCCAGTTGTGTGATGATGGCTACCAGGTGTTATTCAACATCTCTCAATGCATCGTATTTAATAAGGATTGGAAGGTAGTATTGATTGCTCCCAGAAAATGGAATGTGTACATAATGGATATGGAAAGCTCTCCTTCAGAGCAGTGTTTCTATACCAAGGCTGATGAAGACACAAACTGGCTATGGCATAAAAGGTTGTCCCATTTAAATTTCAAAAATATCAACAAGTTGTCCAGAAAACAACTTGCAGATGGGATACCTTCTGTCTCCTTCAAAAAGGAAAGGCCATGTCCAGGATGTGAGATGGGGAAGCAGAAACGCACCAGTTTCAAAACAAAACAGAATTTTAGCATATCTAAACCTCTTCACATGCTTCATATGGACCTCTTTGTTCCAGTGAATGTTCAGACTCGTGCTGGTAAGAAATATACCCTGGTAGTTGTTGATGAATACTCCAGATATTGTTGGGTAATATTTCTTAGATCAAAAAATGAAACTGCTGCTGAAATCATCGCTCTTATCAAGCAAATTGAACTCAAATACAAGCGAAAAGTGTGTCAGTTAAGAAGTGATAATGGAACAGAATTCCAGAATGCAACTCTGGAGAAATTCTGCACTGACACTGGCATCTCCCAGAATTTCTCATCAGCACATACACCAGAACAGAATGGAGTTGTAGAAAGAAAGAACAGAACGCTGATAGAAGCTGCCAGGAGTATGCTTGCTGAATCTTGTCTTCCTAAAATGTACTGGGCTGAAGCAGTTGCAACCGCTTGTCATACTCAAAATTGCTCAGTATACGTAAAAAGACACAAGAAGACATCTTATGAATATTGAGAAAAAGAAAACCAAATATTGGTTATTTTCACGTTTTTGGATGTCCAGTATATATCCTGAACGACTCCAGTCAGTTAGGCAAATTTGATGCCAAAGCTGATGAGGGATATTTCTTAGGATATTCAGCCATTCGCAAAGCCTTCAGAGTTTACAACAAGAGACTGGAAAAGGTCCAGGAGTCAATACATGTCACATTTGATGAGTCAAATGAAGCAATCAATAAAAGGCCAACCATTAATTCTCCCTCAGAAAGTCCAATTATCTTTGGTGAATCTGATCCTATCAACTACAATAAAGATTTATCTGAAGATGCTTCCAGTCATCCTGACTTGGAACCAGTGCAATTTGAAAAACCTTCCAGTAATACTTCATTCTATCCTTCAATAAGTTTCAAACTACCCTCTGAACTTGTTATTAGATCAGATGTTCGTACTACTCCTCCAGTATCAGATTTAATTGATCTTGAGCCAGTAATCCAAGAAATGCCTTTAAATGAAGAATTTCATGATGCAAATCGTGATCTTACAGATTCTGATGAAGATGCTAAAATTGTCTGGCAAGATCCTACTCCAGAGAATCAATTGAATTCTTGCACTGATACTGTTGTAAGAAACAATCCAGGTCAATACTCTAAGTGGACAAAAGCTCACCCAATCAACCAGATTATCGGTGACTCCAGTAGAGGGGTTCAGACCAGAAGTGCCTCTAGTGAACAATGTTTATATGTCAGCTTCTTGTCACCGATGGAACCGAAGAAGATTGACGAGGCAATGAATGACCCAAGCTGGGTGATAGCTATGCAAGAAGAGCTTCACCAGTTCGAACAAAATAAAGTTTGGAATATGGTTCCTCCTCCAGTTGGCAAGAAAGAACCAATTGGAACCAGATGGGTCTTCAGGAATAAAGTTGACGAAGATGGTCATGTGGTCAGAAATAAGGCCAGATTGGTGGCACAAGGATACGTCCAGACAGACCTTGACTTTGAAGAATCATTTGCACCAGTAGCAAGGTTAGAAGCCATCAGAATGTTTTTAGCCATTGCTGCTCATCATAAATTCAAGGTCTACCAAATGGACGTAAAAAGTGCATTTTTGAATGGAGAATTAGAAGAAGAAGTTTTTGTCAAGAAACCTCCAGGCTTCATTGATGAAAAGCATCCACATTGGGTATATCGTTTGCACAAGGCACTGTATGGCCTTAGACAAGCCCCACGAGCCTGGTATGATACTCTGACCAAACACTTATCAGAAAATGGTTTCAAAAGAGGTGCAATTGACAATACCTTATTTATTCTTCGTGAAAGAGGTAATCTTCTGTTGGTACAAGTTTATGTTGATGATATTATTTTTGGTTCTACTGATGAATCTTTGTGCAAGAAATTTTCAAAAATCATGTCTTCAAAATTTGAAATGAGTTTAATGGGTGAATTAACATTTTTTCTTGGACTCCAGATTAAACAAACCAGTGATGGTATTTTTATTAATCAAGAAAAATATGTTAGAGATATTTTAAGGAAATTCGATACGAATTCTTCACCCTCAAAATCAACTCCAATTTCTGCACCTTTAACAATAGATTTAGACCCTTATGGGAAGCCAGTGAACATCACTGTCTATAGAGGCATGATTGGTTCACTAATGTATTTAACTGCCAGTAGACCAGATATAATTTTTGCAACATGTCTTTGTGCCAGATATCAATCTAACCCAAAAGAATCTCATCTGGCGGCTGTAAAGCGCATTCTGAAGTACCTTAAAGGTACTCCCAGCTTGGGTCTTTGGTATCCCAAAGGCTCAGGCTTAGATCTAATGGGTTATTCAGATTCAGATCATGCAGGTTGTAAGATAGACAGGAAATCCACTACTGGTGGATGTCATTTCCTTGGTGGCAAACTGGTGAGCTGGACCAGTAAGAAGCAAACTTCAGTCTCTTTATCCACTGCTGAAGCAGAATATGTGTCTGCAGCCAGTTGTTGTGCTCAGATACTCTGGATGAAGCACCAGTTGCTTGATTATGGTATTAAGTATTCAAAGACTCCTATCTTTTGTGACAATACCAGTGCCATTGCTATCTCAAACAATCCAGTCATGCATTCCAAGACGAAACACATTGATGTCAGGTATCATTTTATTCGCGATCATGTAATGAAGAATGACGTTGAAATCCACTTTATTCCCACTGATAAACAACTTGCTGACATTTTTACAAAACCTTTGGATGAGAAAACTTTTCAACATCTTGTCAGTGAGTTGGGAATGTTGAACCCTTAATCTGGAACCTTGTTATGAACGCCTTTGTGACACTGGTAGGGTTCTTTGATTCCAGATTTATAAATCTATACCAGTAAAGCTATCGAACGCCTTTGTGATACTATCTTTGCACTAATAGATTTATGGATCACCATTCCAGGGGGAAAGACTCAGACCACATTTTTTATATATCTAAGTTTCAGGGGGAATTTATTTTCTCACTAGAAATATTTTTTCTAAAAAAAAATGTTTCTAGTACCTTGTAAATGTGTCCCTCTCATTAATACTGGATAAGTTGATGTGCATGTTTGAAGTAACTTTTGTTGCTTTGTAAATGTGTCCCTCTCATTTATTTATATTAATTGACGTGCGTGTTTGAGGATTACCAGAATGGTCAATCTGGGTACTTACTGGAGTGTCCCTCCAGTGTACCATTAATGCATGTTCTACTGGCCTAATCCACCAGTAAAACTGGAGTGTCCAGTCAACCTCCAGATGCATTAAAATGAGTCTGTGTGTGTCAAATCATTTCTTTTTAATATTTTAAGGATAGTGCATGCCAACCTTACAAATTTTTCATCTGGACAGTTACTGTTCAGCTTACGTAGCATGACACTTTCAATTTAAATGATGGTTTTTGTTACCTTAGGAAGACAAAAAGTGTTAGTGGGTATTTTTTTGTGGGCTGTCAACCGTCATACATTTATGTGTGATGGGAAACATTAAATGCGGATGTCAAAACCGATCAAAACTGTTTTGAACCTTTTCAAACTTACCGTTTTGAATTCCATTTTCTCTTTCCTCTATAAATACTCGCATTTACCTTCACTTTCAGATTCATCTCAAAAAATCATTTACTCCCAAATCTTCAAATTCCTTCATTTATTTCTTTCTTCATTTACTCTCCAATCATCATCATCTCTCTTATTAAATTTCTACTCACTTTCATTTTCATAATACCTAAAATGGCTCCTAAACCATCTCCTAAAAATCTCCTTGCTGCAAACTACAATCCTGTCGATAATGTCAAGAAGGCAGCACATATATTTCTTTCTGCTGATGCCATCCGCATAAATATGAATAACTGGATGGCAAAACTCTCAACAAATCACACCGCCACTTCTATCATTGGAAGGTTGAACACCTTCTTCTTAAGTAGCCCACTCTATGGTGCCCTAACTCTTAATCCGGGCAAAATGTACCATGAATACCTTTGTGAATTCTGGTATACTGCGGTGTACGTGGAAAGTGATGAATCCATCCACTACACCTTAAAGCAAGGCACCAAACACTTCACCAGTACTGTTGATTCCCTCATAGATGCTCTGAGGATGAATTATTTTGATGAGAATGAGATGCCCATAGAGATTCCATCTGGAATCAATACCAGAGAGGTGTGCAGGCTGATGGGGCACACAGAGATAGTGGACGAGAATGGTCAGCTGCTCAAGAAAGGCACTGTATACATGAGCAGGCTGACAGACTCATGGAGATATTTCTTCAATCATCTGGTTGAGTGTTTGGGTGGCAGTTCTGGAGGTCTGGATCAGATTAACTAGACACAGCTCCAGATTGCTTACTGCCTATGGAATGGATACAGGGTGGACTTTGCCCAGATCTTTTTTAATGATCTGGTGGACAGACTGAGGGTCAAGAGCAGGAAGGCCTTCATTCCATATATTCGCTTTCTGTCCATCATTTTCAGAAGGGCCCTGAAGAATGAGTACAATGTAAATACAACTCATTTTTCAATGTGTGAATACCTGAGGGACCTCAACCAGTTGACCTCATCTCCTACTGAGGTCGACATCCCATCGGTGATGCTTTATCAGTTCAGGATTCAAGAAGATGCAATTGCATCATCACCGGATGAGGAGGTTGCTGGTGAGCCTCATAATGAGGAGGAAATTGTTGATGAAATTAATGCTAAAAGGGTACAACCTATTTCCTAGATCGCCTCAGATCTTCAACAGCCGTCTGAGGAGAGACGGAGTTCCGGTATCAGTCCTTCCAGAATCTACTCATCAACATTCTGGAGAAATGGGTCAGGAGACTGCCCCAGTAACCACTTTCCCAGTACAAGTAGAAGGAAGTGGTGAACAAGAAAGAGGATCTGGATCACCTCTTGTAATTCCAGTGGCAACTGCTAAGAGTGGGGACATCATGGCTGCTGATGGGTCCCTAATTGTTGAAGAAGTTGAAGGGGAACAAACTAGGCAGGTTGAAGGAGAGAATCTGGAGCAGGTGGCTCAGATTGATCTGAATGTTGGGGTGGAGAATGTACAAGTAGAGGACCAGGCAGGTGGAACCGGCCCAGATTGGGATATGGTTGATTCTCCACTGTCTGAGAACAATGACTTCGATGTAAACATGAGTTTTCTGGGAGAAGAAGTAATTGATCGCACCATCCACTCTGTCTCCCAGTCAATTCTATCTGATATGCCTCCTCCACCCCCAGTAAATACACCAACACCCCTTCCAGAACAAACAACAACAACACTTGAATCACCCTCTGCTCCAGAAATTCAACATTCTGAACCACTGGCAGTCACCCATCCAACTGAAGGTATCACAAGGGTGTTGCCAGTATCCACTATCACCAGAACTACCAATCCTTCCAGTGGTCTCTCCTCTTCTTTTTCAACCGAGGTCCAAGGCCTTTTTGATAAGGTGGCGGACCTGGAGAGATCACTTCAGGCGTCTTCTCAAGTTATTTCTGACTTCAAATCTATCATTTCCAATAATCTTAAGTCAGAAATGAATGTTTTTGCTGGTAATGAGAAGATTGTCTTTGAGAAGCTGGATGAACTTGTAATGGCTACAAATAGAAATTCTGAATCAATACAAGTTGCAGTCCAGGGTATCAAGGAGGATGTGGTAAGCAGTGTCCAGACTGCCATTCAAACTGAAGTTGCTCAACCTCTGGCAAGTCTGGCTGGTGATGTTCAGAATCTAACCACCAGAATAAGCTCTCTGGAGAGCAGGCCAACTCTGGAGAAAAGCTCAGTGGTCAGCACCCTCAGTGATGAAGTTGTTAGGAAGTTCAGGGGAAACATGTTAAAAGAAATCACTGAGGAAGTGTCTGAAACTCTCCTTAGAAATCTCCGAGATGGGTTGTTGCCTGAAGTTATGAAGATGATTGACACCGAGTTGCCTCGCCACTTTCCTCAGGATCTTGAGATAATCAAAAAGGAAGTGATGCAGTTGAGGAAAACTGTAAACAACATAGCTCCAGTGTCTGGTCGTACATTTGACTCCTCTGACAGACATACACTGGACCAGGTGTGGAATCATCTTCAGTCTGGAGATGCTTCCAAGGGGGAAGGTTCTGGTTCTGGAACTGAGAAGGTTGATCTCAGGAAGAAGATAAAGGTTTGGAAGAAGGTGATTGGTGAAGATGTCACTAATACTGAAGCCAGTAGACAAGTTGAGGAAGAGGCTGCTGGTACTGATGCCAGTGAGCCAGTTTTTGAAGAGTTCCCAGATATCACTACAACAATGAAAAGTCTCAAAAGCAAGAAAGTGGTATCTGGGGAACCAACAAATGAGGTAGATGAGTATGTATTTGCTGATGAGGCCAAAGCAAAGAGACTGGAGCAAGAGTGCATCTTAATCGAAATCTTCAAGAAAAATTTAAAAGATGACTTGATTGCTCACCAGTTAGATATGGCCAGGCATGGGACTCTGGATTCTTACAAAGCTGGTAGGTTGGGCGTACAAATTGAAGTATACAAGAAGATGAAGGATGATCCCAGGCTGAAGAAATGTCTGGATGCCATGGATGATGTCTATATTCGATCCATGTATGCTCAGGATGAACAAGTTTATGATTCTGAAATTTATGGGGTAAGCATACTGGATCTTATTGCCCAGAGAAGAGAGGAACTGAAAAATCTCCAACAACAAGTAAAGAGTAATGCAACGGCTCTGGAGCATGAATATAGGAAGAAAGTTAAGGGTTTGCCCAAGGCACCAGTCAAGAAATCCAAAGCTGCCAAAGATGCAGATCTCAGTACCTTCATTCCCTTGAACACAACTGAAAGAATTAATAAAGAAAAATTTCAGCAAGTGGCTGAACAGAGAAAAGTGTCAAGGGAAGTGGATGAAATGGTGAAAAGGGCTCAGACAAAGGAAAAGTATGAACATTTGTCACAATTTAGAGCTGATATCCGACCAATAATGGGTGCTGAGATCCATCTGGCAGAAAATCATGATAACTTCTCTAAGTTCCATGTCGAACTTTACTGATGAAAGAAAGGACACCTCAATCAGGGCTTTTGGATGGTCAGAGTTAAAAGAGATTGGGCTTTCATTCAGGGGTAAAGATGTCTCCCAGGATGTGAAATACTTTATGAAGAGGATTGGCAAGGAATGGATGAGGAAGGAATTGATGGAGATGGAGCTGGGCTTAAGGACTTCTCTTACTTCGTCTTCATCTCCAGGTGTAAAGAGGAAGGCCACTGAAGAGCCATCTGGGCATGCTGAAAAGAAAAAGGTCTGACTCTAATATTGTACTTGTATTTATTTTCATGTTGATAAAATTGTAACTTTCCTCCAGTTGATGTCTGTAAATATAAGTTGCAATTCCTATTTTTTTTACAAGTACTTATCCAGATTAAGTCTAGAAATCAAAATGTAATACTGGGAACACTGATGATCTATAAAGTGGCTCTCCAGAAATTTAGATTAGACTTAGTCAAATTTCTCAAGGATTTTTCAAGCACAAACTTGTATAGATACAAGCTTGAAAATCCTTGCATAATTTCAAAACAAATAGGGGGAATTTGTTAGGTCCAGATTTACTGGATTTGCTCCAGACGTATCTACTGGAGCCCTCTAAAGATTTGTCCCGAAATTATGTGAAGACCAGTGAACAACTTACTTGTATAGAAATCTGGATTCCACCAGATTTGTTCACTGGACTTCATTCCAGTCAAGACCTTTCCACTGAAGAACATTCTCACTGAAGTCGAAGGCTGAAGTCTGAAGAAAGAAGTCTGGCAAATAGCGGAGCTCATTGGAAGACTTACCAGATCTCCTGACTGAGGTCCTTGTCAGTGTTCTAGACCTTACAAGTCTGAATACTGATTACGAGAAATTGACTTTATGCCTTTACATGCCTTTCACCGGACAATCCATTTGTCTTTTGTTAAAAGCCTTACACACATGTAAAGGTGGTTGGTTAATTAGAAGACAAGTCACTGTCATGTGACTTTATTCTTGTACTTTAATCAATGCTTTTAAGGAATTAATGTAATTTCCTTAAATGCATGTAACCATATTTGTACGGCAAAAAGAATATTATATTTATTCTTTTTGCCTATAAATACCAAGTCACTTCCTCGTCCAAATAACATACTTTTGCAATTTGGTGCCTTTGCTCAAATACTCTCGATCTAAATAGTCATACTTCACAACTTTAAGTATTTCGATCAAAGAGTTTATTTAGCAAAGATTAGATCACTTGTAATTCATAGGTTGTTTAGATACTTACTTTGTAATATCTTGTTCCACAACAACCTTGTATTTTATTTAACATCAATAAATAAAATACATTTGAAAATTACATTGTGTGTCACCATTTACTTATTTGCTTATCTTTATATTGCTTAAGTACGTATTACGTTATATATATATATATTCTTGCATTTATATTAATCGTAATACTAGTACAATCTAGTGCTTACTTGACATTTAATACTAGTCATCTCTAGTGATTACTTGACTTGTTATTCTACACTTGTGGGTTAAACCATCGAGTGAGGGACTTCACAATTATTGCTTGTTGTAGCTTATGGAAGGAGTAATTACCCCAAATTTTTGTTATATGTCGTGAAGAACACTAAATACACTTGCCCAGAAATTCAAATACTGCACCGCAGTGGTGGTTTGTCTTGGCTAATGGGCCGCAGTGGCAACCATGTGACCTGCACGTGTTTCTTACCCCACTGCGCCACAGTGAGGGATGCCAAGTCCCACTGCGCCGCAGTGGGAACTCACTGTCTAGATTTTTGGTTATTGATCAAAAATTTAGTTTTGCATCCTTACATCTCATAATTGTTTGCTTTAATGTTTGTGATTGCAGACTGCTAGCGGGGTTGACAAGAGGAAGCAAACTGAAGTTGGAACTAGCGGGACTGCCGATGTTCCTGCTAAGGCAGCAAGGAGAGAACCAGCGGTGCCAAATCTTAGTTTTTGGCCGAGAGAATTAAACGAGAAGCATGTTTGGTTAGAGTTTGACGGGGTTAGGCAACCCCACAAGAACAATTATTTGAACAAGCTTGCCTCGCTTTATAAGCAAGTTGTTTGCCCACCCCAGTTTCTTGATCAATCTGATGCTCGGTTTTTTGGGGTCCAAGGTGATATTGGGAGGTGGTTTAGTATAGAGGCTAGGGTTGGTGATAGGACGGTTACTTATGATATGTGGAAACAAAATTTTCTTAACAGGGAACCGGTTCTTCGTGAGTTATGCTTAGAGTTTTATTCTACGTTGAAATTGACTAAAGAATTGCATAAGGTTAAGGACATTTTTGAAGAAAGAGTTGTTATGTTTTTTCTGTGGGGGACAGCAGAGGAAGCTGTCTATTGCTGAGTTTGGGTATTATGCGGGAATTTATTCTAAGCAAGAGTTGGATGATCGGGATTTCAGGCAACTGTTGAGACGTGGTTTTTATGTGAAAGCTGATTTGGGTGATGGGGAGTCCATTTCACAATATTGGACTCGGATTTCTGGAGGCGAGGCTTGGCCTACTGGTGGGTCAGTTAGTATGTTGAAGATTAGGAGTGTTAAGTTGAGGTTGTTGCATAGGATAATTGTGACGTTCTTGGTGCATAGGTCAACACATTGGGGCAAGCCGTACCAACTTGATTAATGGTTGATTAAGTTGTTTTCTGAGGGGGCTCCTAGGAAGTTTGCGTTGGCCCCCATGGATGTGCTTGATAGGATGTGTAATCACTCCAACTCAGACTTGGTTTTGGGGCACTTCATCACCCGAATTTATAAGAGGATGGGTGTATTTGATTCTGAGGAGTTCCAGACCCATCTATCTCCACAGGTTAATCAGGAGGATTACCATGTTAAGGAGTTGATTAAGGCAAAGATTGTGAAGAAGGGGTCGGGGAGCCAGCTTGCCAGATTGATGGATGATACTGGTGTTATTGGAGTGCCAACTCCGGATGTGGAGGTAGCTGATGTCGAGATGGGAGATGCCCCAACAGAGGCACCTAGGATGCATGGTCGTATCATCCCTGTCCCAACAGAGGCACCTGGTGTTATTAGGAACCTAGCTAGCTCCGGATGTGGAGCTAGCTAGCTGGTGTTATTTGATCTCACACTTTTGGGACAGACTGTGCTAAACATATATGAAGATCAGCAGGGTAGTCGATGAGCATTTGATGATTATCAGCGTAGGATGGACCAGGACCTGACTTGGATTGCTTTGCAACAGGCCTACACAAACTACACATTGGATTACTATCAGCCGATGTTTGTTAGACCCGACCCGATTCCTGAGTTCAGCCCTTCACCTATTCATGTTCCCACCTATCGCCAGGGTGATCAGTCTTTCTTTCCTATGACTGCCCCGTGGAACATGTCACCACGACCCCATGACTTGGGAGGAGATCCACGTGGGCCAGTGCAGTTTGGCACTTTTCAGGGTGGACATGATGCAGGTGGTTCATCTTCTTTTGATGCTGGTTTTGTTGCAGTATCTCGTTGTGGGTTTACTGGAAGAGATGCTGGTGGTTCAGGAGGCTTTGCAGGTTGACCTACAGGTGGAGATTATGGGGGCTCAGGTTCAGGACAGGAGGAGGAGCGGAACTGGGTTACTGACCTTTTTGGTTCACCCAGTCTCCCATATCGTTACCATGGACATCTGCAATAGATGATGATGATTCCCATCCGTTCTTGTGAGATGGAATCATATGGTGATTTGTTCTGATTCATGATTTGAATGACTGTATTTTATTTATTTATGTTTGGTATCCACCCTACGGGGTGATGAAACATTGTTCTCATTTTTATTTCCTTTCTTTTGGTTGTTTATTTTCCTGCATAATAACTTTAGATACTTTGATATGCTTGAGAATTTGATTTTGTTTGTAGATGAAATTGAAACAGGATTTATCAATTTGATGGGTATTGTGCAACCCAAGTGTGGGGGGAAAACCAGTTGGATTCTCTTCTCATATTTATTCTGTGTCATCAAATTGTTGATTATGTAATGGTGTGCATATGCTAGCAGTAAGTTCAACGAACTATTTTTCCTTGCTATGTTTGATGCATGTAAGGTACCCTATTGTTGCGTGGATCGTAATAAGATGTGATTCGTTATGTCAAGAGTGCGGAATCCTCTTGAGATAACTAGATTGCTATTGCCTTTTGTCAATTAACAAGTAGTTAATTAACCTAAGGAGATGCACGAAGCTTGTGGTTCGTGTAGGAGGTCACACGAGCAACAAGTCAACCGAATTCAGGATTATATCAACTAATGAATATAATTGATTACCTAATTTCGTAGATTAGGTTTGTATTTATACTAGTATGGTTTTGGTTCGTGTGGGCTTCGGCCTTAATTGAAGGATTAGGCCCGAAACAATAAACCAATCGACCTGCCTTGTGCTGACGTCAGCACGAGGTTCGACCCTTTGGTTCTTTGTTTGACTTCGTTTGAGTTATACATAACATCCAACCATCGTTTAAGCATCCTACAACACTTATAAACCTTGGTTCCATGTTCTTCTACCTGCAAAACAATATATAACACACAAACACAATACAAAACATAAACAGATATAATATTGAAGTTCAACTGTAATCATTAAATACCAACACAAGTTCTTATTTAAATGATTACAAACATCGTTCCTAAAACATAAACGGTAATCAAATCTATGTTGCGATTGTCACGAATCTGCATCTACAGACTCCCCCTTGACAGTTGCAACTAGATTTCTTTAAAGTCTTTGAACTTCAAAGCTATCCATTAAACAAAAGCCTTGTGCTATTCGCATGAATTCTCTCTTGTAAGCAATGTGCGAGAATATTGCGATAGCGCCTTTCTTCAACTCTCCAAAATTCCACTGCTAAACAAGGTGTATCCAAAAGTCTTCTCTGATCACCTCTTGAAAAGTTGACAACCTGCATCGGATCATACATGCATAGCAATATTTGTTTCTTTGAATCATCAACAAACATTTATGCTTCGCCTGACTTGATATCTATCTGCCAAAATGTCATCGTCGTCAGCATATCTTGATCCCATCTGATAGCGTGAACCTTCTTAACACATTTAATCCTTCGCTGTTCAAAACGAAATGTGCCATCTTGATTCTTAATCTTCTTCAAAGGTGTTGGCTTAATCAACCTCTCTTCTGGCTTCAGACCTCTATCACTGAAATTTCTAATTCTTTCATCTCTGAATCTATTCCAGTAGAAATCTGCAAGTCCATTGCTCTGAAGATTAACGAACCATCGTCTTCCAAAATCTATCATATCAGAATCACTGAGAGAGTGGAAGTATCTTTGACTCATTGACATGTACTGGCATCCCTCATTTCTGTTGATAATAAACAATTTGATTATGTGATCATAGAACCAACTTTGTATCACTGAAAAGTACTTGGGTGCATCTTTGTCTGAGATAAATTCCCAAAACATTGACGGTTTCAAATTTCCACCCACATGAAAACCAGCACGAGTTACAACCACTGGAACCCTTTTATCAATTATAAACTCAGGGTCTTGCTGCACCGAAGGTATATTGAATCTTCTAAGATCAATCTATCGTGTAGCATCAATTACCCTTTTATTTCAAACAGACATGTGTATACCAAAAATTGATTTTTGGATATATTGAGAACTAATCATTTCCTGTTGTTTACAAACATATAAATAGATATGCAAAATTCAAACAAGCCTAAAAACATAAGTGGATCGAAAGATATTACAAAAGGAAAGCCCAAAACAACCCGAAAAACACAGAAAAACGCCTATAACTCAAGGAAAATGGCATTTCTAGGCTCGAAGACTAACCCAAACCGCCTTTGGCAGTTTGCAGCTTGATGCTCCTCGTTCCAACGGTCGTTTTGGCTAGTCGCCCGTCGAAAACGGAGCCTGGTAGCTCAAGTTATGGCCGTTTAAGTGAAGGCCTCCTTATACCCCCATCCAAGGACCGTCCAAATACACTAGTGCTTGTGCTTGTACACTTGGGCCTACATTAAAAGTTGTTTCGTAGCACCGATCACATGGGTGCGGGAGAGGCGCTCGCGGAAGTCGGTGGCGACATCCAGGTAAAAGGGGAAGGAGGGAACCTCATGCGGTAAATAATAAAAGAATAAAAGGGAGGATGTATTTCGGTTGCGATCATACCAGCGCTAATGCACCGGATCCCATCAGAACTCCGCAGTTAACCGCGCTTGGGCGAGAGTAGTACTAGAATGGGTGACCCTCTGGGAAGTCCTCGTGTTGCAACCCTTTTTTCTGTTTTTGTAGTTCGTCTTTTAGACATGGGTTGCTCTTCGGTTCAACCATACTTTTCTTCCACCGATGTTACTATGATACACGTAACTAAAACTAAATAAACTGCTCGGTGGTGTAAAAGAACGGGCGTTTTCGTGTCTACTTTTGTTTACTATCATCGCTAGGGGCTCCCAGCGTCGCAGCTTGATGCTCCTCGTTCCAACGGTCGTTTTGGCTGGTCGCCCGTCGAAAACGGAGCCTGGTAAAAGGGGAAGGAGGGAACCTCATGCGGTAAATAATAAAAGAATAAAAGGGAGGATGTATTTCGGTTGCGATCATACCAGCGCTAATGCACCGGATCCCATCAGAACTCCGCAGTTAACCGCGCTTGGGCGAGAGTAGTACTAGAATGGGTGACCCTCTGGGAAGTCCTCGTGTTGCAACCCTTTTATCTGTTTTTGTAGTTCGTCTTTTAGACATGGGTTGCTCTTCGGTTCAACATATTTTCTTCCACCGATGTTACTATGATACACGTAACTAAAACTAAATAAACTGCTCGGTGGTGTAAAAGAACGGGCGTTTTCGTGTCTACTTTTGTTTACTATCATCGCTAGGGGCTCCCAGCGTCGCAGCTTGATGCTCCTCGTTCCAACGGTCGTTTTGGCTGGTCGCCCGTCGAAAACGGAGCCTGGTAGCTCAAGTTATGGCCGTTTAAGTGAAGGCCTCCTTATACCCCCATCCAAGGACCGTCCAAATACACTAGTGCTTGTGCTTGTACACTTGGGCCTACATTAAAAGTTGTTTCGTAGCACCGATCACATGGGTGCGGGAGAGGCGCTCGCGGAAGTCGGTGGCGACATCCTGGTAAAAGGGGAAGGAGGGAACCTCATGCGGTAAATAATAAAAGAATAAAAGGGAGGATGTATTTCGGTTGCGATCATACCAGCGCTAATGCACCGGATCCCATCAGAACTCCGCAGTTAACCGCGCTTGGGCGAGAGTAGTACTAGAATGGGTGACCCTCTGGGAAGTCCTCGTGTTGCAACCCTTTTATTGTTTTGTAGTTCGTCTTTTAGACATGGGTTGCTCTTCGGTTCAACCATACTTTCTTCCACCGATGTTACTATGATACACGTAACTAAAACTAAATAAACTGCTCGGTGGTGTAAAAGAACGGGCGTTTTGTGTCTACTTTTGTTTACTATCATCGCTAGGGGCTCCCAGCGTCGCAGCTTGATGCTCCTCGTTCCAACGGTCGTTTGGCTGGTCGCCCGTCGAAAACGGAGCCTGGTAGCTCAAGTTATGGCCGTTTAAGTGAAGGCCTCCTTATACCCCCATCCAAGGACCGTCCAAATACACTAGTGCTTGTGCTTGTACACTTGGGCCTACATTAAAGTGTTTCGTAGCACCGATCACATGGGTGCGGGAGAGGCGCTCGCGGAAGTCGGTGGCGACATCCAGGTAAAAGGGGAAGGAGGGAACCTCATGCGGTAAATAATAAAAGAATAAAAGGGAGGATGTATTTCGGTTGCGATCATACCAGCGCTAATGCACCGGATCCCATCAGAACTCCGCAGTTAACCGCGCTTGGGCGAGAGTAGTACTAGAATGGGTGACCCTCTGGGAAGTCCTCGTGTTGCAACCCTTTTTTCTGTTTTTGTAGTTCGTCTTTTAGACATGGGTTGCTCTTCGGTTCAACCATACTTTTCTTCCACCGATGTTACTATGATACACGTAACTAAAACTAAATAAACTGCTCGGTGGTGTAAAAGAACGGGCGTTTTCGTGTCTACTTTTGTTTACTATCATCGCTAGGGGCTCCCAGCGTCGCAGCTTGATGCTCCTCGTTCCAACGGTCGTTTTGGCTGGTCGCCCGTCGAAAACGGAGCCTGGTAAAAGGGGAAGGAGGGAACCTCATGCGGTAAATAATAAAAGAATAAAAGGGAGGATGTATTTCGGTTGCGATCATACCAGCGCTAATGCACCGGATCCCATCAGAACTCCGCAGTTAACCGCGCTTGGGCGAGAGTAGTACTAGAATGGGTGACCCTCTGGGAAGTCCTCGTGTTGCAACCCTTTTATCTGTTTTTGTAGTTCGTCTTTTAGACATGGGTTGCTCTTCGGTTCAACCATACTTTTCTTCCACCGATGTTACTATGATACACGTAACTAAAACTAAATAAACTGCTCGGTGGTGTAAAAGAACGGGCGTTTTCGTGTCTACTTTGTTTACTATCATCGCTAGGGGCTCCCAGCGTCGCAGCTTGATGCTCCTCGTTCCAACGGTCGTTTTGGCTGGTCGCCGTCGAAAACGGAGCCTGGTAGCTCAAGTTATGGCCGTTTAAGTGAGGCCTCCTTATACCCCCATCCAAGGACCGTCCAAATACACTAGTGCTTGTGCTTGTACACTTGGGCCTACATAAAAGTTGTTCGTAGCACGATCACATGGGTGCGGGAGAGGCGCTCGCGGAAGTCGGTGGCGACATCCTGGTAAAAGGGGAAGGAGGGAACCTCATGCGGTAAATAATAAAAGAATAAAAGGGAGGATGTATTTCGGTTGCGATCATACCAGCGCTAATGCACGGATCCCATCAGAACTCCGCAGTTAACCGCGCTTGGGCGAGAGTAGTACTAGAATGGGTGACCCTCTGGGAAGTCCTCGTGTTGCAACCCTTTTATCTGTTTTTGTAGTTCGTCTTTTAGACATGGGTTGCTCTTCGGTTCAACCATACTTTTCTTCCACCGATGTTACTATGATACACGTAACTAAACTAAATAAACTGCTCGGTGGTGTAAAAAAACGGGCGTTTTCGTGTCTACTTTTGTTTACTATCATCGCTAGGGGCTCCCAGCGTCGCAGCTTGATGCTCCTCGTTCCAACGGTCGTTTTGGCTGGTCGCCCGTCGAAAACGGAGCCTGGTAGCTCAAGTTATGGCGTTTAAGTGAAGGCCTCCTTATACCCCCATCCAAGG
Source organism: Erigeron canadensis (assembly GCF_010389155.1). Classification (NCBI taxonomy): domain Eukaryota; kingdom Viridiplantae; phylum Streptophyta; class Magnoliopsida; order Asterales; family Asteraceae; genus Erigeron; species Erigeron canadensis. The sequence goes on from NC_057769.1 coordinate 22,685,604, forward strand.
ACCGTCCAAATACACTAGTGCTTGTGCTTGTACACTTGGGCCTACATTAAAAGTTGTTTCGTAGCCCGATCACATGGGTGCGGGAGAGGCGCTCGCGGAAGTCGGTGGCGACATCCAGGTAAAAGGGGAAGGGGGAACCTCATGCGGTAAATAAAAAGAATAAAAGGGAGGATGTATTTCGGTTGCGATCATACCAGCGCTAATGCACCGGATCCCATCAGAACTCCGCAGTTAACCGCGCTGGGCGAGAGTAGTACTAGAATGGGTGACCCTCTGGGAAGTCCTCGTGTTGCAACCCTTTTTTCTGTTTTTGTAGTTCGTCTTTAGACATGGGTTGCTCTTCGGTTCAACCATACTTTTCTTCCACCGATGTTACTATGATACACGTAACTAAACTAAATAAACTGCTCGGTGGTGTAAAAGAACTGGCGTTTTCGTGTCTACTTTTGTTTACTATCATCGCTAGGGGCTCCCAGCGTCGCAGCTTGATGCTCCTCGTTCCAACGGTCGTTTTGGCTGGTCGCCCGTCGAAAACGGAGCCTGGTAAAAGGGAAGGAGGGAACCTCATGCGGTAAATAAATAAAAGAATAAAAGGGAGGATGTATTTCGGTTGCGATCATACCAGCGCTAATGCACCGGATCCCATCAGAACTCCGCAGTTAACCGCGCTTGGGCGAGAGTAGTACTAGAATGGGTGACCCTCTGGGAAGTCCTCGTGTTGCAACCCTTTTATCTGTTTTTGTAGTTCGTCTTTTAGACATGGGTTGCTCTTCGGTTCAACCATACTTTTCTTCCACCGATGTTACTATGATACACGTAACTAAAACTAAATAAACTGCTCGGTGGTGTAAAAGAACGGGCGTTTTCGTGTCTACTTTTGTTTACTATCATCGCTAGGGGCTCCCAGCGTCGCAGCTTGATGCTCCTCGTTCCAACGGTCGTTTTGGCTGGTCGCCCGTCGAAAACGGAGCCTGGTAAAAGGGGAAGGAGGGAACCTCATGCGGTAAATAATAAAAGAATAAAAGGGAGGATGTATTTCGGTTGCGATCATACCAGCGCTAATGCACCGGATCCCATCAGAAATCCGCAGTTAACCGCGCTTGGGCGAGAGTAGTACTAGAATGGGTGACCCTCTGGGAAGTCCTCGTGTTGCAACCCTTTTTTCTGTTTTTGTAGTTCGTCTTTAGACATGGGTTGCTCTTCGGTTCAACCATACTTTTCTTCCACCGATGTTACTATGATACACGTAACTAAAAATAAATAAATGCTCGGTGGTGTAAAGAACGGGCGTTTCGTGTCTCTTTTGTTTACTATCATCGCTAGGGGCTCCCGCGTCGCAGCTTGATGCTCCTCGTTCCAACGGTCGTTTTGTGGTCGCCCGTCGAAAACGGAGCCTGGTAAAAGGGGAAGGAGGGAACCTCATGCGGTAAATAATAAAGAATAAAAGGGAGGATGTATTTCGGTTGCGATCTACCCAGCGCTAATGCAACGGATCCCATCAGAAATCCGCAGTTAACCGCGCTTGGCGAGTAGTACTAGAATGGGTGACCCTCTGGGAAGTCCTCGTGTTGCAACCCTTTTATCTGTTTTTGTAGTTCGTTTTAGACATGGGTGCTCTTCGGTTCAACCATACTTTTCTTCCACCGATGTTACTATGATACACGTAACTAAAACTAAATAAACTGCTCGGTGGTGTAAAGAACGGCGTTTTCGTGTCTACTTTTGTTACTATCATCGTAGGGGCTCCAGCGTCGCAGCTTGATGCTCCTCGTTCCAACGGTCGTTTTGGCTGGTCGCCCGTCGAAAACGGAGCCTGGTAGCTCAAAGTTATGGCCGTTTAAGTGAAGGCCTCCTTATCCCACCCCCCAACCCCCATCCAAGGGGAAAGTCCAATACAATAGTGCCTTGTGCTTGTACTTGGGCCTACATTCAAAGTTGTTTCGTAGCACCGATCACATGGGTGCGGGGAGAGGCGCTCGCGGAAGTCGGTGGCGACATCCTGGTAAAAGGGGAAGGAGGGAACCTCATGCGGAAATAATAAAAGAATAAAAGGGAGGATGTATTTCGGTGCGATCATACCAGCGCTAATGCACCGGATCCATCAGAACTCCGCAGTTAACCGCGCTTGGGCGAGAGTAGTACTAGAAATGGGTGACCCTCTGGGAAGTCTCGTGTTGCAACCTTTATCGTTTTTGTAGTTCGTCTTTTAGACATGGGTGCTCTTCGGTTCAACCATATTTTCTTCCACCGATGTTACTATGATACACGTAACTAAAACTAAATAAACTGCTCGGTGGTGTAAAAGAACGGGCGTTTTCGTGTCTACTTTTGTTTACTATCATCGCTAGGGGCCCCAGCGTCGCAGCTTGATGCTCCTCGTTCCAACGGTCGTTTTTGGCTGGTCGCCCGTCGAAAACGGAGCCTGG